>NC_041382.1:623787023-623789529 GCF_002162155.2 Triticum dicoccoides
CCGCTGCCCGTGCCCGCACGCCTTTGCACCGGCCGCCGCGCGCCCCGCCTGCAGTCCTCACTCCACCGCCTCGTCGCCGGCGTGACCTCGCCGGAACCCCGCCGGACTTCCGCCGCCCGGCCTCGGCTTTCGCGCAGCCGCCCCGCCTCCGAGCTCCCTCGCCAAGGTCTGCCGCTGGCCGGACCTCCTGGCAGGAGCCGCGTCTCCCCGCTGCCTCCTCCTTGTCGCGTCGCCGCTTCATCGTCGCCGGCGATCGCTGGAGAGCGCCTCGTCTCGCCGGAGCCCATCCCGGCCAGATCCACCCCGCCTGGATGAGATCCACCGAGAGTCCAACCAAACGGCCTCCCCGCATCCCGATCCGTTCCGTCCCGCGTTGACTTTTCGCGGAGGTTTCCAGATTTCCAGATTCAAATGCCCACGTTCATCATGCTATAACTTTGCATCCGTAGCTCCGTTTTGGGCATGTAGCATATAAAAATGTTCGTCTTAGAGAGTACATCATTTCAACTCATTGCATCATTTTCATTTGAGCTCATCTTGATGCCCGAAATGCTGTTGGAAGAGTGCTATTTGAGTTAATTGTCAGATCTGCTGCACCAAATAGCTATTTGTCATTTTTGCCATGATTTTTGTGTGCATGATATGCTTCTGAGCTCTACATGCGTTTTGTTATATGCCATGCCATGTTTCCAGAGGTGCTATCCATGTATTTTTGTGATGTGTGTGGTGACTAGCACAAGCTTGCAAAGTGGTGCATTCTATAATACTGATTTCAGGGACTTAGCAATTCCACTAAGTCCTTGATCTGTTTTATCAATATGCCATATGTTCATGTTGTTTCCTAGTGATCCGTGCCTCTTTTGAGGATGATCAGTAAGGATGTTTTGTTAATCTTGTAGTGCTCTATCCATCCATGTCTTTCTTTGCAATTATGGAGCACCCTAGCTTGAGTCAATCGAGCTCTGCTTTTGCTATTTCGTGAATCTGGGCAGATTGTCTACTTGTTAGCGATTTTGCCGAAGATGTTGTAGTTGATCCGTGCATGTTATGTTGTTGTTCTTGCCATGTCTAGCTTATATAATATGTATTCTTGATGGGTGTATGCTTAGATTGTCATACCTTACTCTGTAGTGAGTGCATCAAGCTCGTAAACATGCCTACTTGATATCTGATTTGCATGCTCCAGTTTTTCACCAAGTCTGATATCTGATTATGTTTTTGCCATGTTCACATGCTTGCAAATGTATTTTCTGATCCCTTTTGGCTCAAGGTCACTAAGGGACTTTTGTTAATCTCTTTGAGTAGCTCCATGCCATGCTTTACTTTGCCATGTTAAGTTACTGTAGCATATAGTTTTCTTACTCCAAAGTGTGCTACCTGATCTAAAATTCCAGGCTTGTGTTAATTTCACAAAGTCTGAAACCTGTTTATTAATTACACTTTTGCCATGCTTGTTTGAACCTGTTAATGGATGAATGGGCCGTAGATCAGTGTTCATCTTTTGTCAAGCATCATGAGTGGATCTTTTCCATGTATTTTGTTACCATGTTTGAGTGTTGTAGCATATTTATCTTGTTGCATTTAGATGGCTACTTGTTGTTTATCGCAGACCGGTGTCATATTTGTTTTGCTTGCCATTTCCAAACCGTGCATCCGATTCTGGTGTTCTTTATATCGATTTCAACCGAAATCACCTCACCTTTCCAGTGGCACACTTGGATTTCCAAGTTGAGGCCAGGTTCAAGCATTCCTTGTCAAATCATGCATATGCATCGCATACCGCATCCCGCATATCATATCATGTTCATGTGTTGGTTGTTTACTATGTTGTGTGCTTCTTTCCGGTGTTTGCTTCTTCGGGTTGGTTCCGATAATGTCGCATTTGTGAGGACCCGTTCGTCTACGTCCGTTTGTCTTCTTCATGGACTCGTTCTTCTTCCTTGCGGGATCTCAGGCAAGATGATCATACCCTCGAAATCACTTCTATCTTTGCTTGCTAGTTGCTCGCTCTTTTGCTATGCCTTTGCTGCGATACCTACCACTTGCTTCATGCCTCCTATATTGTCGAACCAAGCCTCTAACCCACCTTGTCCTAGCAAACCGTTGTTTGGCTATGTTACCGCTTTGCTCAGCCCCTCTTATAGCGTTGTTAGTTGCAGGTGAAGATTGAAGTTTGTTCCTTGTTGGAACATGGAGATGTTGTTCCTTGTTGGAACATGTTTACTTGTTGGGATATCACAATATATCTTATTTAATTAATGCATCTATATACTTGGTAAAGGGTGGAAGGCTCGGCCTTATGCCTGGTGTTTTGTTCCACTCTTGCCGCCCTGTTTTCGTCATATCGGTGTTATGTTCCCGGATTTTGCGTTACTTACGCGGTTGGGTAATAATGGGAACCCCTTGACAGTTCGCCTTGAATAAAACTCTTCCAGCAATGCCCAACATTGGTTTTACCATTCGCCTCCTAGCCTTTTCTTTTCCCTTGGGGGTCGTGCGCCCAAGG
>NC_041382.1:623789698-623869255 GCF_002162155.2 Triticum dicoccoides
AACCGCCGGTGGCCACCAGGGGCAACTCTGGGCTGGCCTACCGGAAGTTTAGAAAATCTGAGTGTGCCCTGAGAACGAGATATGTGCAGCTCCTATCGGGATTTGTCGGCACATTCGGGCGGTGTTGCTAGACTTGTTTTACCATTGTCGAAATGTCTTGTAACCGGGATTCCGAGTCTGATCGGGTCTTCCCGCTAGAAGGAACATCCTTCGTTGACCGTGAGAGCTTGTGATGGGCTATGTTGGGACACCCCTGCAGGGATTTGAACTTTCGAAAGCCGTGCCCGCGGTTATGGGCAGATGGGATTTTGTTAACGTCCGGTTGTAGAAAACCCGAAGTTGACCTTAATTAAAATACATCAACCGCATGTGTAACCGTGATGGTCTCTTTCCAGCGGAGTCCGGGAAGTGAACACGGTGTTGGAGTTATGCTTGAGGTAGGTTGCTCTAGTATCACTTCTTCATCATAGTTTCTCGATCGTGCTTTGCCTTCTCTTCTCGCTCTCTCTTGCGTATATGTTAGCCACCAAATATGCTAGTCGCTTGCTGCAGCTCCACCTCATACCTTTACCTTACCCATAAGCTTAAATAGTCTTGATCGCGAGTGTGTGAGATTGCTGAGTCCCCGTGGCTCACAGATTACTTGAAAAACCAGCTTGCAGGTGCCGATGAGTCCGTGCAGATGACGCAACCAAGCTCAGGAGGAGCTCGATGAAGATCTTGTCCTTTGTGTTGTTTCATTCTAGTTGATCAGTAGTGGAGCCCAGTTGGGGTCGATCGGGGACCGTGTCACATTTGGGGTTCTTCTTTTATTTTGGTTCCGTAGTCGGACGTTGATTGTATTTGGATGATGTAATGCTTTATTCATGTACTTGTGTGAAGTAGCGATTGTAAGCCAACTATGTATCTTTTTCCCCTATTGTATTACATGGGTTGTGGGAAGATTACCTCACTTGCGATATTGCTTTCAATGCGGTTATGCCTCTAAGTCGTGCTTCGACACGTGGGAGATATAGCCGCATCGAGAGCGTTACAAGTTGGTATCAGAGCCTTCCCCGACCTTAGGAGCCCCCACTGCTTGATCGAATTAGCGGACGTTGTTGAGTCTAGAAAAATGTTTTGAGTCATTTAGGAATTATATATCGGAGAATTTAGGAATTATTTTTACTCCCCGGTCCCTTCATCGCTCTGGTAAGGCATCCTGACGTAGAGTTTTGACTCTTCTCTTCTCAAATTTCACTAAAAAAATTAGGATCACGCGGGTATCTTGGAATCGTTCCGATGGATTTGTGACAAGAACATTGTTTTTGGTGCCTCCTGTCATTTAGGGGTTCTGGTAGTGTCCCGAGGAGTTGAGCTCCGAGGTGTTGTCGTCACAATTTTATCGTTGCAGTTCTGGAATACCTGAGTTTAGTTTCGCCGACATCGAAATTCTCTTTTATGCAGTTGTTGGTAAGATAACCTCGACGCCACCCAGTACTGGGGCGGGAGTTCGGGAATATTGCCATAACTCGTATAACAGATGCTTTTCGAAGGTTGAGGTAGACGATTTCCGAAGGTTTCTTGGTTATGTGTTGAAGGATGGATACAGCTGGATGTAGGATTTGTTAGTTTGGGTGAGATATTATGCTTCCCCTGTATCCCCAACACCTGATTGCATAACTGGGAAAGTTTCGGGAGTTTATAAGTGGGAATTCAAGTAGCTCTTAGGATATCTTTCCGACAGATGTATGATATGAAATTGGGGTTCGACGTCTAGTGGTCCGCCTATCCACAGTTGGTTTTACAGTGGTCTCATTGTGTCTTAAAGTGTCCTTGGCTATGCCGACTCGGGGACGCTTCGTATGTCATGTGCACTGCCTTGAACATGATGGTGATGTACGATCGAGCCCGTGTAGGCCCCACCACGAAAACTTCGGACGAAATCTCTATCATATGTTTGTTCCGACTTATTCTGCAAGCCAATCCTTTGTTTTGTTTTGAGTTGTGGTATTCGAGTTGCTTCGAAGTCAAATGTTGATTCCATACCTTCTGTAAATGGTGTTCTCATACTCCGACGTGTATACTAATCCTTCTCGATCATCGAGTCTATCATGTCAATCCTTTTTAACCGGTGTACTTCTCTTCAAGTGGATCCGATCATTGCAACATCCGCAAGATCAAGTATCAGTTCTTCTCAACAGTGTTTGCTTCATCCGTTCCAAGTTGTCTTTGTTTTCCCACCCTCCCACCCTTGTTTCTTCAAGGACTCAGATTTCTTAATCAGGTATCCTTTGATTCATGTGAAGTCTCTCCATTCTTTTCCTTCATGTTCTTACCCGGTGATTCTCATGAAGATTCTAACGGAGCTTCAAGTTCGTCACTCTTCACTCAATTTCTTCTACGGTGGATTCAATTCAAGCTTTTGGTGTTGATCATATCCCTTTTTCTTGTTTCAAATGCTTTCTCATGCCGGTGCACCTCTTAATCACCCACTTCTCGCTATTCAATCGTTCTGGAGTGTTCAAGATATCTCGAGGCTGTTATCTCATTCAAGTCATCTAAATCTTACCCGTGCATTATCTCTTCCTAAGTAATCGTTCAACGGTGTTTCTTTTGAGTGGGCCCTAACCCACAGGTCTTTTCGCAGGATCTTACCTGACTCTTCTAGTTTTCCCGGAGCTATCCTCAAATTTCTTTTTGAAGTTTGACGTAAGAATGATTTATCATCAGTCAAATGCCTTTCTCCAAGATCGGTTAAATTCTTTCATCGTTGGCTCAACCTCTTCGCTTTTGATTCTTCCGGAGTGTCTAAATAATTCATGGTGGTGCTTCTCATCGTCATTCTCAGAATTTGAAGACCGAAGAAGAGTTTTACCTCCATATCTTATCCGTTCTCTCAGAGATTCGTGGTTCTAGTTCGAGGCCACCCTCTCATAATTGTTTTCGATCATCAAATTCTTTTCACCCATCCGGTGTAATTCAGGAGTCTTTTCAATTTGATTCTTTGGAGGCCATCATCTCATAATTATTCATTCTCAGCTTTCAGCTCTTTTTCTCTAAATCTTACCGGTGCATCGTTCAAATATCCTCTAATCAGCTCGTGATCTCTTTGTTCTCATGTATCTAAATCCTCTCAAGTATCTTCGTTCATTTTTATAATTCTTCCTGGTGTTTCTTTATCTTCTCTTCGTTCATTTTCAATTCTTTTGGTGGTTCATTCAAGACTTCTCGTCATTCATTTATCATATCAACTCTTTCGTTCTTTTCAATCCTACCGATGGATCATTGAAGACCTTTTCTCAAGTTTGCGCAATATCTCTCTTAATCTTATCTCCAAGAATAAGTAGCATGCCAAATCCGTTGATTGCCATCTATTATATTGGTGAAGGATACGCATAATGTAATTCTTATTCTTGTTTCATCAGGTGAACTCAATTCCCTATTCTGGAGGCTCATCAAAATTCTTGATCTCACTTGTTTATCTTTCTTTTCCGGAGTTCCAAGCTCTCGCAATTGTATCTTCACGGAGATACACCTAAAGCATTACAAGGTTTCACCTTCTGTTTTCAACTTCCCTTTTCTTCTTGTTATCCTTTTGTTACCAGAGTTATTCACGGAGGTTCTACATGATGGTTCATCTATGATTTAATTCATTCTTGAAGTGTTCATCGAGATTCTTTTCTAAGAAGCTCAAGCTTTCTTCATATTGTAATCCGGAGTGCAATTCTTTCTTCCGTATCATTGGAGGTGGTATTATGTCATTCTTGATAATTTGGGTTCATGTTTCATGATTCACATGTGGTTAAGAATGAGGTATTTTAAATCCATCAATCTCTTCTTTGGAGTTATCTTGGGTTATATTTCACCTAAAGCCTTCCCTGAGGATTGTTGCTATCCATGGTGCTTATAAAGGACCCAAGTTCTTCATGTATCCTTCCGGTGATAGCTTTCTCGTCTCCTTGTTGATATCAATCCAATTCTTTTCCCGTAAGTGGCTGGTTGTCACCTCATAATTTGAGATGTATTCCATAAGACCATATCAAGCTTACTCTTTTCGTTGTTGGTTTCCAACAACTCCGTGCGACCCTTCTATTTAAGATGCTTTTCAAGCTCATCGAAGGTACAAGATGTTGTTTTCTTCTCCGTTCTTTTGTTCCGTCGATACAACTTCTATTCTTTCGTTTCGGAGGCATTGTGTTGTTGTTCTCTTCAACCCATCATCTTGTTTTGTCAAGATCATGTTCTTTTCAGGATTGTCCATTTAACCGGAGTGTTGGGACTTCTGCTAAAGTTCTCTTCGCCTTATCAAGATTTGCATCTCTTTTCAACCGGAGTGCTGTCCGATTTTGTTCTTCCTTTTACTCTTCCCTACTGGAGTTCTTTCAACCTTGTTCTTCCTCGTTCCTCTTTCCTAACGGAGTGCTTTATACTTCCTTCATCTCCGTTGTATTCTTTTCTCGAAATGGCTTAACCTTTTTCAAGGTTCCTTGGTTTCACTCATTGGTCAAAGAAGCAACTTAGTTTTACCTCTCCTCTTTCTCTTCCGTTGTCCCTCTGGTGCCATTCTAGATCTCGGGACGAGATCCTCTCGTAGTGGTGGAGTGTTGTGTGCCCCGAGACCGATGTGCCAGGTGTCGTCCAATTATTCGTTGTTGTTGCCTTGTCATTGCTTGCGTGTCATGCATTGCATATCATGTCATCATGTGCATTTCATTTGCATACATGTTCGTCTCATGCATCCGAGCATTTTCCCCGTTGTCTGTTTTGCATTCCGGCATTCCTATCTCCTCCAGTGGTCCTTTCTACCTTCTTTTCGTGTGTGGGGGTTAAACATTTCCGGATTGGACCGAGACTTGCCAAGTGGTCTTGGTTTACTACCGGTAGACCGCCTGTCAAGTTTCGTACCATTTGGACTTCGTTTGATACTCCAACGGTTAACCGAGGGACCGAGAAGGCCTCGTGTGTGTTGCAGCCCAACACCCCTCCAATTTGGCCCAAAACCCACCAAAACCTCCTCCATCATCTCGGTCGTTCGATCACGATCACGTGGCTGAAAATCGCACCTCATTTGGACTCTCCTAGCTCCCTCTACCTATAAATATGTGTCTCCCTCCAAAATTCTCACGCAGATCAAACCCTAGCTTCGTCCTCCTCGTGCCCGGACAAATCTCCCACCGCGCCGGACAATGTCCAGCCGCTGCCGCCACCTCGCTCCGATGAATCTCGTCGCGCCACGTCACCCCGCCACCGCCGCCAGCCTACCGCGCGCCGCCACCTGGCCTGCCCCGCCGCCTCTCCCGCGCGGGCCCGCGAGGCCCAGATCCGGCAACCCCCCGGCCCGGTGCACCGCGCCGCCACCTGGACGGCCGAGCCGCCGCCCGCGCCCGCGCGCCTTCGCCGCCGGCCGCCGCGCGCCCCGGCCGCCTTCCTCACTCCGCCGCCTCGTCGCCGGCGCGACCTCGCCGGAACCCCGTCGGACTTCCGCCGCCCGGCCTCGGCTTCCGCGCAGCCGCCCCGCCTCCGAGCTCCCTCGCCAAGCTCCGCCGCTGGCCGGACCTCCCCGCAGGAGCCGCGCCTCCCCGCTGCCTCCTCCTCGTCACGTCGCCGCTTCATCGTCGCCGGCGATCGCCGGAGAGCGCCTCGTCTCGCCGGAGCCCGTCCCGGCCAGATCCACCCCGCCTGGATGAGATCCACCGGGAGTCCAACCAAACGGCCTCCCCGCATCCCGATCCGTTCCGTCCCGCTTCTCTCCGTCCTGCATTGACTTTTCGCGGAGGCATAAATTTCACTAAGTTCCCAAGATTTTCAGATTCAAATGCCCATGTTCATCATGCTATAACTTTGCATCCGTAGCTCCGTTTTGGGCGTCTAGCATATAAAAATGTTCATCTCAGAGAGTACATCATTTCATCTCATTACATCATTTTCATTTGAGCTCATCTTGATGCCCGAAATGCTGTTGAAAGAGTGCTATTTGAGTTAATTGTCAGATCTGCTGCACCAAATAGCTATTTGTCATTTTTGCCATGATTTTTGTGTCCATGATATGCTCCTGAGCTCTACATGCGTTTTGTTATATGCCATGCCATATTTCCAGAGGTGCTATCCATGTATTTTTGTGATGTGTGTGGTGACTAGCACAAGCTTGCAAAGTTGTGCATCCGTTAATGCTGATTTCAGGGACTTAGCAATTCCACTAAGTCCTTGATCTGTTTTTATCAATATGCCTAATGTTCATGTTGTTTCCTAGTGATCCGTGCCTCTTTTGAGAATGATCAGTAAGGATGTTTTGTTAATCTTGTAGTGCTCTATCAATCCATGTCTTTGTTTGCAATTATGGAGCACCCTAGCTTGAGTCAATCGAGCTCTGCTTTTTCTATTTCATCAATCTGGGCAGATTGTCTACTTGTTAGCGATTTTGCCGAAGATGTTGTAGTGGATCTGTGCATGCTATGTTGTTGTTCTTGCCATGTCTAGCTTATGTAATGTGTATTCTTGATGGGTGTATGCTTAGATTGTCATGCCTTGCTCTGTAGTGAGTGCATCGAGCTCGTAAACATGCCTACTTGATATCTGATTTGCATGCTCCAGTTTTTCACCAAGTCTGATATCTGATTATGTTTTTGCCATGTTCACATGCTTGCAAATGTATTTTCTGATCCCTTTTGGCTCAAGGTCACTAAGGGACTTTTGTTAATCTCTTTGAGTAGCTCCATGCCATGCTTTACTTTGCCATGTTAAGTTACTGTAGCATATAGTTTTCTTACTCCAAAGTGTGGTACCCGATCTGAAATTCCAGGCTTGTGTTAATTTCACAAAGTCTGAAACCTGTTTATCAATTGCACTATTGCCATGCTTGTTTGAACATGTTAATGGATGAATGGGACGTAGCTTAGTGTTCATCTTTTGTCAAGCATCATGAGTGGATCTTTTCCATGTGTTTTTTTGCCATGTTTGAGTGTTGTAGCATATTTATCTTGTTGCATTCAGATGGCTACTTGTTGTTTATCGCAGACCGGTGCCATATTTGTTTTGCTTGCCATTTCCAAACCGTGCATCCGATTCTGGTGTTCTTTATATTGATTTCAACCGAAATCACCTCACCTTTCCAGTGGCACACTTGGATTTCCATGTTGAGGCCAGGTTCAATCATTCCTTGTCAAATCATGCATATGCATCGCATACCGCATCTCGCATATCATATCATGTTCATGTGTTCGTTGTTTACTATGGTGTGTGCTTCTTTCTGGTGTTTCCTTCTTCGGGTTGGTTCCGATAACGTCGCGTTTGTGAGGACCCGTTCGTCTACATCCGTTTGTCTTCTTCATGGACTCGTTCTTCTTCCTTGCGGGATCTCAGGCAAGATGATCATACCCTCGAAATTACTTCTATCTTTGCTTGCTAGTTGCTCGCTCTTTTGCTATGCCTTTGCTGTGATACCTACCACTTGCTTCATGCCTCCTATATTGTCGAACAAAGCCTCTAACCCACCTTGTCCTAGCAAACCGTTGTTTGGCTATGTTACCACTTTGCTCAGCCCCTCTTATAGCGTTGTTAGTTGCAGGTGAAGATTGAAGTTTGTTCCTTGTTGGAACATGGAGATGTTGTTCCTTGTTGGAACATGTTTACTTGTTGGGATATCACAATATATCTTATTTAATTAATGCATCTATATACTTGGTAAAGGGTGGAAGGCTCGGCCTTATGCCTGGTGTCTTGTTCCACTCTTGCCGCCCTAGTTTCCGTCATATCGGTGTTATGTTCCCGGATTTTGCGTTCCTTACGCGGTTGGGTAATAATGGGAACCCCTTGACAGTTCGCCATGAATAAAACTCTTCCAGCAATGCCCAACATTGGTTTTACCATTCTCCTCCTAGCCTTTTCTTTTCCCTTGGGGGTCGCGCGCCCATGGGTCATCTTTATTTTAACCCCCCCCCCCCCGGGCCAGTGCTCCTCTGAGTGTTGGTCCAAACTGTCAGCCGCCGGTGGCCACCAGGGGCAACTCTGGGCTGGCCTACTAGAAGTTTAGACAATCTGAGTGTGCCCTGAGAACGAGATATGTGCAGCTCCTATCGGGATTTGTTGGCACATTCGGGCGGTGTTGCTGGACTTGTTTTACCATTGTAGAAATGTCTTGTAACCGGGATTCCGAGTCTGATCAGGTCTTCCCGCTAGAAGGAACATCCTTTGTTGACCGTGAGAGCTTGTGATGGGCTAAGTTGGGACACCCCTGCAGGGATTTGAACTTTCGAAAGCTGTGCCCGCGGTTATGGGTAGATGGGATTTTGTTAACGTCCGGTTGTAGAAAACCTGAAGTTGACCTTAATTAAAATAAATCAACCGCGTGTGTAACCGTGATGGTCTCTTTCCGGCGGAGTCTGGCAAGTGAACACGGTGTTGGAGTTATGCTTGACGTAGGTTGCTCTAGGATCACTTCTTGATCATAGTTTCACGATCGTGCTTTGCCTTCTCTTCTCGCTCTCTTTTGCGTATATGTTAGCCACCAAATATGCTAGTCGCTTGCTGCAGCTCCACCTCATACATTTACCTTACCCATAAGCTTAAATAGTCTTGATCGTGAGGGTGCAAGATTGCTGAGTCCCCGTGGCTCACAGATTACTTCAAAAACCAGCTTGCAGGTGCCGATGAGTCCGTGCAGATGATGCAACCAAGCTCGGGGGGAGCTTCATGAAGATCTTGTCCTTTGTGTTGTTTCGTTCTACTTGATCAGTAGTGGAGCCCAGTTGGGGTCGATCGGGGACTGTGTCGCATTTGGGGTTCTTCTTTTATTTTGGTTTCATAGTCGGACATTGATTGTATTTGGATGATGTAATGCTTTATTCATGTACTTGTGTGAAGTGGCGATTGTAAGCCAACTATGTATCTTTTTCCCCTATTGTATTACATGGGTTGTGTGAAGATTACCTCACTTGCGACATTGCTTTCAATGCAGTTATGCCTCTAAGTCGTACTTCGACACGTGGGAGATATAGCCGCATCGAGAGCGTTACATGCACGCACCTCTTTATTGTAATCGCCATGACCTCAACTATCAAGAGTTCAGAATGGGCGAGCAGCCTGACCTTGTTGACCAACCTCTTTATCTCCGCACTGTCCTCTTCCTTGGGACTTCGGGGATGCCAGTTGAGGCGCTTCTTTAGAGGAGCGCTGGAAAATTTAGGGAGGTCGCGCCTAACTGGATCCGGCAGCGGAACATCATCCATATAGAACCATTCTGGAGACCACTGTGGGTATGCCTAATTAGGTGTCCCTACAAGGTATCCAGATCCGGCAATACGCCATACTTCGGCACCGCCCACTTCAAATATGGAATCCCCTTGGTGGTGGGTAACGAGGCAGAAGAATTTCCTCCATAATCCAAAATGGGACTCGATGCCTAGGAATGGCTCGCAGAGGGCAACAAAACCTAAGATGTGCAGAATCGAACCTGGGGTGAGGTTGTGCAGTTGGATGTCGTAAAATTTCAATAACCCCCGGAGGAAGGGATGGATTGGAAATCCCAGGCCCCGCAACAGAAATAGGACGAAGCACACCCTTTCCTCCTTATTTGGGTTGGGGAAGTTCTCAGCCATCGCGCCATTGCCTATTGAATATAATCTCGCTCGAACCGGGACTAGATATGCGAGTGGAAGGTAGCCCTGCATCTGGAGCCGGCTTAGTTGAAGATGAGGCATGGAGCAACTCTGCCAATCACCCTCTTGAGGGCCATGCGGGCGCGAAGAGGAGCCTGGAGCACCGCCCATGATGGAAGGCTTTGTTTGTGGCTAGACTTGGCTGTTTTCCTTCTGCGCGATGTGATATGGCATTTGGAGATCCATATATCCTTATATAGATGCCATCCGAGTGTGGTGAAGGGCTTATTTGCTAAAAGCATGGACCATTCGTATTCGCCCAACACACGAAAATCGAAGTGTTGACAGGGGGTTGTAAAAGACATCGAGGTTATCGCCAGATTGTTATTGGTCTGGCTTATAATGAAGAACCTACCTTGCAAAGCCGAAGACATGGGCCGAATATTACATCATCATTTAAGGCAAGTTCGGGGGCTGCTGAGGGAGTCCTGGATTATGGGGTCCTCAGGTGTCCGAGCTATGTAGCATGGGCCGGACTGATGGGCCATGAAGATACAAGATAGAAGGCCTTCCCCCGTGTCCGGGTGGGACTCTCCTTTGCGTGGATGGCAAACTTAACGTCCAGATGTGTAGTTTCCTTTCTCTGTAAACCGACTCTATACAGCCCTAGGCCCCTCCGGTGTTTATATAAACCGGGCTACTAGAATTCATATAGGATAGACGTCTAGGGTTTTGTCATTACGATCTCGAGGTAGATCAACTCGTGTAACCCCTATACTCATCAAATACAATCAAGCGGGGCGTAGGGTTTTACCTCCATTAAGAGGGACTGAACCTAGGTAAACATCGTGTCCCCCTTTGTCTCCTGTTACCTTCGATCCCCATACGCATAGTTCGGGACCCCCTACCCGAGATAGGCCGGTTTTGACATCGACAGGGGGCCAATCCTACTAGGAGTGGAGTCCTAGTAGGACTCCCCACATGGCGCGCCCTTCCTGGCCGGCCGCCCCTCCTCCCCTCCTTTATATACGGGGCAGGGGCACCCCATAGCACATCAATTGTTCTCTTAGCCAGGTGTGGTGCCCCCCTCCACAGTTTACTCCTCCGGTCATAGCGTCGTAGTGCTTAGGCGAAGCCCTGCAGGGATCACATCACCATCAACATCACCACGCTATCATGCTGACGAAACTCTCCCTCTACCCTCTGCTGGATCAAGAGTTTGAGGGACGTCATCGAGCTGAACGTGTGCTGAACTCGGAGGTGCCGTACGTTCTATACTAGATCGGTTGGATCCCAAAGACGTTCGACTACATCAACCACATTAACCTAACACTTCTGCTTTCGGTCTACGAGGGTACGTGGACATGCTCTCCCCCTCTCGTTGTTATGCATATCCTAGATAGATCTTGCGTGATCGTAGGAATTTTTTTGAAATTGCATGCTACGTTCCCCAATAGTGGCATCCAAGCCAGGTCTATGCGTAGATGATATGCCCGAGTAGAACACAAAGAGTTGTGGGCGCTAATAGTCATACTACTAACCACCAACGTCTTATTTTGATTCGGCGGTATTGTTGGATGACGCGGCCTAGACCAACCTTACATGACCACGTTCATGAGACCGGTTCCACCGACAGACATGCAACTTGTTTTGCATAAAGGTGGCTGGCGGGTGTCTATTTCTCCAACTTTAGTTGAATCGAATTTGACTACTACCGGTCCTTGTTGAAGGTTAAAATAGCACACTTGGCGAAAAATTGTTGTGGTTTTGATGCGTAGGTAAGAACGGTTCTTGCTAGAAGCACGTAGCAGCCACGTAAAACTTGGAACAACAAAGTAGAGGACGTCTAACTTGTTTTTGCAGGGCATGTTGTGATGTGATATGGTCAAGACGTGATGAGATATAAATTCTTGTATGAGATGATCATGTTTTGTAAAATTTATCGGCAACTGACAGGAGCCTTATGGTTGTCGCTTTATTGTATGAAATGCAATCGCCATGTAATTGCTTTAGTTTATCACTAAGCGGTAGAGATAGTCGTAGAAGCAATAGTTGGTGAGACAACAACGACGCTATGATGGAGATCAAGGTGTCAAGCCAGTGACGATGGATATCATGATGGTGCTTTGGAGATGGAGATCAAAGGCACAAGATGATGATGGCCATATCATGTCACATATTTTGATTGCATGTGATGTTTATCTTTTATGCATCTTATTTTCCTTAGTATGGTGGTACATTATAAGATGATCCCTCACTAAATTTCAAGATATAAGTGTTCTCCCTAAGTATGCACCGTTCCTATAGTTCGTCATGCCGAGACACCACGTGATGATCGGGTGTGATAAGCTCAACGTTCACATACAATGGGTGCAAGCCAGTTTTTGCACATGCAGAATACTTGGGTGAAACTTGAAGAGCCTAGCATATGCACATATGTCCTCGGAACACTGAGAGCGAAAGGTCGAACATGAATCATATAGTAGATATGATCAACATAGAGATGGTCACCATCGAAAACTACTCCATCTTACGCGATGGCCGGACATGGTTTAGTTGATATGGATCACGTGATCATTTAGATGACTAGAGGGATGTATATCTAAGTGGGAGTTCTTAAGTAATATGATTAATTGAACTTTATTTTATCATGAACTTAGTCCTGATAGTTTTTGCATATCTATGTTGTTGTAGATCAATGGCCCGTGCTACCGTTCCCTTGAGTTTTAATTCATTTCTAGAGAAAGCTAAGTTGAAAGATGATGGTAGCAACTACACAGACTAGGTCCGTAACTAGAGGATTATCCTCATTGCTCCACAGAAGAATTACTTCCTGGAAGCACCGCTAGGTGCAAGGCCCGCTGCAGGAGCAACTCCGAACGTTATGAACGTCTGGCAGAAAAAGCTGATGACTACTCGATAATTCAGTGTGCCATGCTTTACGACTTAGAATCGGGACTTCAAAGACGTTTTGAACTTCATGGAGCATATGAGATGTTCCAAGAGTTGAAGTTAATATTTCAAGCAAATGCCCGAGTTTAGAGATATGAAGTCTCCAACAAGTTCTATTGCTGCAAGATGGAGGAGAATAGTTATGTCAGTGAACACATACTTAGAATGTCTGGGTACCATAGCCACTTGACTCAGCTGGGAGTTAATCTTCTTGATGATAGTGTCATTGATAGAGTTCTTCAATCACTGCCACCAAGCTATCAAGGCTTCGTGATGAACTATAATATGCACGGGATGGAAAAGACAATTCCCGAGCTCTTCGCGATGCTAAAGGCTGTGGAGGTAGAAATCAAGAAGGAGCATCAAGTGTTGATGGTTAACAAGACCAGTAGTTTCAAGAAAAAGGGAAAAGGGAAGAAGGGGAACTTCAATAAGAATAGCAAGCAAGTTGTTACTCTCGAGAAGAAGCCCAAGTCTAGACCTAAGCCTGAGACTGAGTGTTTCTACTGCAAAGGGACTGGCCACTAGAAGCAGAACTACCCCAAGTATTTGGCGGATAAGAAGGATGGAAAAGTAAAAGGTATATTTGATATACATGTTATTTATGTGTACCTTACTAATGCTCGTAGTAGCGCCTGGGTATTTGATACTGGTTCTGTTGCTCATATTTGCAACTCGAAACAAGGGCTATGGAATAAATGAAGATTGGTTAATGACGAGGTGATGATGCGCATCGGAAATGGTTCCAAGGTTGATGTGATCACCGTCGGGACGCTACCTATACATCTACCTTCGGGATTAGTTTTAGACCAGAATAATTTTTATTTGGTGCCAGCGTTGAGCATGAACATTATATCTGGATCTTGTTTGATGTGAGACGGTTATTCATTTAAATCAGATAATAATGGTTGTTCTATTTATATGAGTAATATTTTTTATGGTCATGCACCCTTGATGAGTGGCCTATTTTTTGAATCTCGATCATAGTGATACACATATTCATAATATTGAAGCCAAAAGATGCAAAGTTAATAATGATAGTGCAACTTATTTGTGGCACTGTCGTTTTGGTCATATTGGTATGAAGCGCATGAAGAAACTCCATGCTGATGGACTTTCCGAATCACTTGATTATGAATCACTTGATGCTTGCGAACCTTGCCTCATGGGCAAGATGACTAAGACACCGGTCTCCGGAACAATGGAGCGAGCCACTAACTTATTGGAAATAATACATACTGGTGTATGCGGTCCGATGAGTGTTGAGGCTCGCGGTGGGTATCATTATTTTTTGACCTTCACAGATGATTTGAGGAGATATGGGTGTATCTAATTAATGAAACATAAGTATGAAACAATTGAAAAGTTCAAAGAATTTCATAGTGAAGTAGAAAATCATCATAACAAGAAAATAAAGTTTCTACGATCTGATTGTGGAGGTGAATATTTGAGTTATGAGTTTGGTCTTCATTTGAAACAATGTGGAATAGTTTCGCACCTACGCCACCTGGAACACCACAGTGTAATGGTGTGTCCGAACGTCGTAACCATACTTTATTAGATATGGTGCGATCTATGATGTCTCTTACCGATTTACCACTATCGTTTTGGGGTTATGCTTTAGATACAGCTGCATTCACGTTAAATAGGGCAACATATAAATCTGTTGAGACGACGCCATATGAACTGTGGTATGGCAAGAAACCTAAGTTGTCATTTCTTAAAGTTTGGGGCTGCGATGCTTATGTGAAAAAGCTTCAACCTGATAATCTCGAACCCAAATCGGAGAAATGCGTCTTCATAGGATACCCAAAGGAAACTGTTGGGTACACCTCCTATCACAGATCTGAATGTAAGATATTCATTGCTAAGAATGGATCCTTTGTAGAGAAGGAGTTTCTCTCGAAAGAAGTGAGTGGGAGGAAAGTAGAACTTGATAAAGTAATTGTACCTTCTCCCGAATTGGAAAGTAGTTCATCACAGAAATCAGTTCCAGTGATGCCTACACTTATTAGTGAGGAAGTTAATGATGATGATCATGAAGCTTCAGATCAAGTTACTATCAAGCCTTGTAGGTCAACTAGAGTACGGTCCGCACCAGATTGGTACGGTAATCCTGTTCTGGAAGTCATGTTACAAGACCATGATGAACCTACGAACTATGAGGAAGCGATGACGAGCCCAGATTCCGCGAAATGGCTTGAGGCCATGAAATCTGAGATGGGATCCATGTATGAGAACAAAGTGTGGACTTTGGTTGACTTGCCCGATGATCAGCAGGCCATAGAGAATAAATGGATCTTCAAGAAGAAGACTGATGTTGACGGTAATGTTACTATCTACAAAGCTTGACTTGTTGCGAAAGGTTTTTGACAAGTTCAAGGAGTTGAATACAATGAGACTTTCTCACCCGTAGCAATGTTTAAGTCTGTTCGAATCATCTTAGAAATTGCCGCATTTTATGATTATGAAATTTGGCAAATGGATGTCAAAACCGCATTCCTTAATGGATTTCCTAAATAAGAGTTGTATATGATGCAACCAGAAGGTTTTGTCGATCATAAAGGTGCTAACAAAGTGTGCAAGCTCCAGCGATCCATTTATGGACTGGTGCAAGCATCTCGGAGTTGGAATATACGCTTTGATAGTGTGATCAAAGCATATGGTTTTATACAGACTTTTGGAGAAGCATGTATTTATAAGAAAGTGAGTGGGAGCTCTATAGCATTTCTAATATTATATGTGGATGACATATTGTTGATTGGAAATAATACAAAATTTCTGGATAGCATAAAAGGATACTTGAATAAGAATTTTTCAATGAAATACCTTGGTGAAGCTGCTTATATATTAGGCATCAAGATCTATAGAGATAGATCAAGACGCTTAATTGGACTTTCACAAAGCACGTACCTTGATAAAGTTTTGAAGAAGTTCAAAATGGATCAGTCAAAGAAAGGGTTCTCACCTATGTTACAAGGTGTGAAGTTGAGTCAGACTCAATGCCTGACCACTACAGAAGATAGAGAGAAAATGAAAGTCATTCCCTATGCCTCATCCATAGGTTCTATCATGTATTTAATGTTGTGTACCAGACCTGATGTGTGCCTTGTTATAAGTTTAGCGGGGAGGTACCAAAGTAATCCAGGAGTGGATCACTGGACATCGGTCAAGAACATCCTAAAATACATGAAAAGGACTAAGGATATGTTTCTCGTTTATGGAGGTGACAAAGAGCTTGTCGTAAATGGTTACGTTGATGCAAGCTTTGACACCGATCTGGATAGCTCAAAGTCGCAAACCGGATACATATTTATATTGAATTGTGGAGCTGTCAGATGGTGCAGTTCCAAGCAGAGCGTCGTGGCGGGATCTACGTGTGAAGCGGAGTACATAGCTGATTCAGAAGCAACAAATGAAGGAGTTCATATCTGATCTAGGTGTAATACCTAGTGCATCGGGTCCAATGAAAATATTTTGTGACAATACTGGAGCAATTGCCTTAGCGAAGGAATCCAGATTTCACAAGAGAACCAAACACATCAAGAGACGCTTCAATTTCATCCGCAGTCAAGTCAAGGAGGGAGACATAGAGATTTGCAAAATACATACGGATACGAATGTTGCAGAACCGTTGACTAAGCCTCTTCCACGAGCAAAACATGATCAGCACCAAGACTCCATGGGTGTTAAAATCATTACTATGTAATCTAGATTGCTGACTCTAGTGCAAGTGGGAGACTGAAGGAAATATGCCCTAGAGGCAATAACAAAGTTGTTATTTATATTTCCTTATATCATGATAAATGTTTATTATTCATGCTAAAATTGTATTAACCGGAAACTTGCTACATGTGTGAATACATAGACAAAACAAAGTGTCCCTAGTATGCCTCTACTTGACTAGCTCGTTAATCAAAGATAGTTAAGTTTCCTGACCATAGACATGTGTTGTCAGTTGATGAACATGATCACATCATTAGGAGAATGGTGTGATGGAAAAGACCCATTCGTTAGCTTAGCATAATGGTCGTTAAGTTTTATTGCTATTGCTTTCTTCATGACTTATACATATTCCTCTGACTATGAGATTATGCAACTCCAACATACTGGAGGAACACCTTGTGTGCTATCAAACGTCACAACATAACTGGGTTTGTTGGGTTGGCATAGATCAAGATTAGGATTTGGCACTCCGAGTATCGGAGACGTATCTCTGGGCCCTCTTGGTAACACACATCACTATAAGCCTTGCAAGCAATGTGACTAATGAGTTGGTTGTGGTATTGTGGGAGTCCTGGATTAGGGGGTCTCCGGACAGCCGGACTATATCCATTGGCCAGACTGTTAGACTATGAAGATACAGGATTGAAGACTTCGTCTCGTGTCCGGATGGGACTCTACTTGGCGTGGAAGGCAAGCTAGGCAATATGGATATGTGTATCACCTCCTTTGTAACCGAGCAGATTGAAAGTTACGCCCCTGGCCATCAGGTCAGGTTTGGAAGCTTAAACTACACGGCTAATATCCATGGAGACTTGATCTTTGACGGATTCAAGCCTCTGCCTTGTACGTCACGCGGTCACGATGAGTACGATTTAGCTCTACCATCGGACAGTGTTAAGATCGCACTGGCAGCCGCTCCGACCCTCAATTCGGAGCCATTTGCGCCTTCCGCTGATGGGTGGATGGACCCCACCGAAGAGGCCTTATCCTTAGTGGCAATCGAGCCGAACGTCGACCTTACCTTGCACAAGAGCCGTGTTGGTAAACAGCTGGATTCTTCTCTGGCCACGGACTCCGAACCGCCTACGCCCGTTCCTATCGAGTCTGATTGGGCGCTGATCATGGAGTTTACCTCCACGGATATCTTTCAGCACTCTCCCTTCGGCAACATACTGAACTCATTAAGGTCTCTCTCCTTGTCAGGAGAGTACTGGCCGAACTACGTCCGGCAGGACTGGGATGCGGACGACGAAGAAATTCGCGGCCCACCCACCACCCACTTAGTAGCCACTGTCGATGAATTAACCGACATGCTCGACTTTGACTCCGAAGATATCGACGGTATGGACGATGATGCGGGAGACGAAGAGGAACCACTGCCCATAGGGCACTGGACAGCCACCTCATCATATGATATATACATGGTGGATACACCCAAAGAAGGCAATGGCAACGAGACAGCGGACGATGTCCCCTCCAAGAAGCAACCCAAGCGCCGACGTCAGCGGAGCAACTCTAAGTCCCACAAAAGCAAAAGTGGTGATACCGGCACAGGAGGTAATAACACTCCGGATAGTGCCGAAGACAACAAGAACCCCCTCCAGCAAGATTTAGAGCAGGAGGATGGAGGATATAGCCCTCCTGAGAGAGCGGCAAACGGAGAGGCGGAGGATGATAATTACATGCCCCCCTCTGAAGACGAGGCAAGCCTCGGCGATGACGAATTCGCCGTACCAGAGGATCCCGTCGAACAAGAGCGCTTCAAGCGCCGACTTATGGCCACAGCAAATAGCCTTAAGAAAAAGCAGCAGCAGCTTCAAGCTGATCAAGATCTGCTAGCTGACAGATGGACTGATGTCCTCACGGCCGAGGAATATAAACTCGAGCGCCCCTCCAAGAGTTACCCAAAATGCAGGCTGCTACCTCGACTGGAGGAAGAAGCGTATGATGCGGCTGATCGGCCACCTCGTGGCCGTGATAGAGAGGCATTCCAGCCAAAAGCTCAGCCCACACCCCGACGCCATTCAAATAAAAAAGCATGGGGAAACACGCCAGACCTGCGAGATGTATTGGAGGACAAAGCAAAACATGCAAGATCGATCTACGGATCATGAGGGCGCGCCACTATGCGAGACGATAAACGTTACGCCGGATACAGTAAAAGTAAATCCGGTCGGGCCGAACACAGCGGGCAGGACCCATTTGAGTTGCGTCGCAATATAGCCCAATACAGAGGCGCCGCACACCCCTTATGCTTCACAGACGAAGTAATGGATCATCAAATACCAAAAGATTTTAAACCTGTAAATATTGAATCATACGACGGCACAACAGATCCTGCGGTATGGATCGAGGATTTCCTCCTCCACATCCACATGGCCCGCGGTGATGACTTACACGCCCTCAAATACCTCCCACTAAAGCTCAAAGGACCAGCGCGGCATTGGCTTAATAGCTTGCCAGCAGAGTCCATCAGCTGTTGGGAAGATCTGGAGGCCGCATTCCTCGACAACTTTCAGGGCACTTATGTGCGACCACCAGATGCCGATGACTTGAGCCACATAATTCAGCAGCCAGAAGAATTGGCCAGGCAATTCTAGACTCGGTTCCTAACAAAGAAAAATCAAATCGTCGACTGTCCGGATGCAGAGGCCCTAGCGGCTTTCAAACATAACATCCGCGATGAGTGGCTAGCCCAGCACCTTGGTCAGGAAAAGCCGAAATCTATGGCAGCCCTCATGACCCACTTTTGTGCGGGAGAAGATGGTTGGCTGGCTCGCAGTAACAATATGTCAAAGAACCATGGTACCTCGGATACCAAGGACGGCAATAGCAGGTCCCGTCGCAACAAACATAAGCGCAACATTAACAGCGATAATACTGAGGATACGGCAGTGAGTGTCGGATTCAAAGGCTCCAAACCCAGTCAGTGGAAAAAGCCATTTAAACAAAGTACGCCGGGGCCGTCCAGTTTGGACCACATACTCGATCGCTCGTGTCAAATACACGGCACCCTAGACAAGCCAGCCAATCACGCCAACAGGGATTGTTGGGTGTTCAGGCAGGCCGGCAAGTTAATTGCCGAAAACAAGGATAAGGGGTCACATAGCGATGACGAGGAGGAGCCCCAGCAGCCACACACCGGAGGACAGAAGAGGTTTCCCCCACAAGTGTGGATGGTGAACATGATATACGCAACCCACACCCCCAAGAGGGAGCGGAAGCATGCGCTTAGGGACGTATATGCGTTGGAGCCAGTCGCCCCAAAGTTCAACCCATGGTCCTCCTATCCGATCACTTTCGATCGCAAGGACCACCCCACTAGTATCCGTCATGGTGGATTCGCTGCACTTGTTCTAGACCCAATCATTGACGGATTTCACCTCACTCGAGTCATTATGGATGGCGGCAGCAGCCTAAACCTGCTTTATCAGGACACAGTGCGCAAAATGGGTATTGACCCCTCAAGGATCAAACCCACAAAAACGACCTTTAAAGGCGTTATTCCAGGCATAGAGGCCCATTGCACAGGCTCAATTACACTGGAAGTGGTCTTCGGATCCCCGGATAACTTCCGAAGCGAAGAGTTAATCTCCGATATAGTCCCGTTCCGCAGTGGTTATCATGCACTGCTCGGGCGAACCGCATTCGCGAGATTCAATGCGGTACCGCATTATGCATACCTCAAGCTCAAGATGCCAGGACCTCGTGGGGTTATTACAGTCAATGGAAACACAGAGTGCTCTCTCCGAACGGACGAGCACACTGCGGCCCTCGCAGCAGAAGCGCAAAGCAGCCTCTCAAGGCAATCCACCAGTTCGGCGTTTCAAGACCCGGACACCTTCAAGCACACTTGGAGAAATCGGCAACTAGACCGCCTGGCGCGATCTGAGCTCGCGTAGCAATGCGGCCCCCACCCCAGTCCCAGCCAAGCGGCAAAACTCGTGCCACACGTACATAATTACGCATTAAATACCGTGGGCACAGGCAGGGAGGGGGGTACAACTGCGGCACGCCCCAAGACACGGCTTAAACCGCACTAGGGGCTTCCCGCTTAGTTATTTTTCTCTTTTTCAGGACATTAATCTCTGGAAACCCTGTTCGGCAGCACTATTGCTAAACACATGATGCAGCAACCAAGGAGGCAGAAAGCTACGTCACACCACGGAATTCCCAGGTGGATTACAGTAACGAGCGAAATGTTTGATTTAATACTATTCCTCAGCTTGCCCTTGGAAGGGACATAGTCCTACCCTTTGCTTATCGCACTATCTGTATCATTCTGCTTTAACGCACCTTTTTGAATAAACAATGCATAACATTACGACTATTATTGCATTCATGTTTCATATATATGTGTTCATTAATGACGCCTTGCAACCATACACTTTGGTACGGCAAATACACCAGGGGCTTACGTACCCCACAATATGGTGTGAAAAGTCTGAACACTTTCACAAGTGCGGCACCCCGAACTTATAGCATTATATGCATCAACTCCGAATCATGTCTTTGGTCAAATGTTGGGTTTGCCCGGCTCCTATGTTTTGGTGCCTTACGTTCTGCTCTATCGGCTAAGGTAGCGCTAGGAGAACTACTGCAATTGTTCCCCGGTTCTGCTGGGTTAAGCACCTCAGTAGAGAAAGCTAAAACTGACTGTCATGATAAGGCGAGAGACTGGTCGCTATTCGGCGAGGTTTCGAGTCCCTAAAGACTTATGCCGCTTAGAGCGAGGGGTCGGCCCTGTCCGGCTTAAAGGCGTGTATTGCACCCCGAATTCGGCCTTCCGAATACCAGGGGCTTCGCCAAAATTTAAAATTATAGAATTCTATGGCTAAGTGGGGGTGATAAAGCATTATTAGTCCGGTTGCCTTGTTCGTTGTGCTGAGCACCTCCCTCGAAGGACCCAAAAATGGGAACAAGAGTGCTCAGGTTTATCCCGAACACCCCATCACTCGCGGCATGGGGGCAGAACCCGAGGACTAGCCATCTCTCAGATTGGATAAAAGCCAAATAGAAGGTAATATTTTAAATTCAAACAAGCGTTGCATAGCGCATATGAAACAAGTTTTCATCATACAGGATCACACGAGCAAGTTTATTCAAATATTACATCCTTGGACCATTCGTCCGCTACAAGACGGGGACCCTTCAGGACACCCTCGTAATAAATTTCGAGGGTGCGATGCTCCTTGCCCTGCGGCGGTCCTTCCTTGATCAGCTTCACAGCGTCTAGCTTGGCCCATTGCACCTTCACATGGGCGAAAGCTCGGCGTGCACCTTCGATGCAGACGGACCGTTTGACGACTTCCAGTCGTGGGCAGGCATCCACAAGCTGCCTCACCAGGCCAAAGTAGCTATTCGGAAGGGCGTCACCAGGCCACAGCTGGACTATAAAGCCCTTCATCGCCTGTTCGGCCGCCTTGTGCAGCTCGACCAGCTGCTTTAGCTGGTCACTCACAGACACTGGGTGTTCAGTCCTAGTACACTGGGCCCAGAACAACTTTTCCGTTGAGCTTCCATCCTCGGCCCAATAAAACTTCGCGGCATCCGACACGCTGCGGGGCAAATCTGCGAATGCTCCTGGAGAGCTCCAGATTCGGTAAAGTAATCGGTAATTTACTTTTACATGCTTGCTTTGCATATAGAATGCCTTACCCGCCGCTATTTTCTTCATCGCGTCGATCTCCTGGAGGGACTTTTGGGCTTCGGCCTTGGCACTCTTTGCGCTCTCGAGGGCCACGACAAGCTCAGACTCTCGCGTCTCCGAGTCAAGCTCCAATGCCTCGTGCTTCGTCACGAGAGCCTGGAGCTCTTGCTGCACCTCGCCAACCCGAGCCTCTTGCTTCTCTCGCTCGGTGCGCTCCTTGGCCGCTTTATCTTCGGCCTCGGACAGTGCTTGCTTTAGGGTCACCACTCCGGTCACGGCCCATGGAAAATTCATGATGATCCTGTCATTTTGGAATCGCATTCTTTTCATACATATCCACAGACTAGGTACCTTTGTTCTCCTCGAGCTACCTCTTGGTAAGGCCGAGCTCGTCCTGGGACCCTTTAAGGTCCTGCTTTAGTATGGCGACCTCCGCAGTCAGTGCGGCGGACGCCAGCAGCGAAGCCTGCATATGCATATTGACATACGTATATTAGACTCCTGCGATATTGTTTGATCCTCTGTTCGGCTTTTCTTTGTGAACACCGAACAGAGCATCAGGGGCTACTGTCTATGCGGTAATATTTTCCTATATTTTAAACACTTGCCTCAAAGCCTGTTAGAAGGCTGGCACAGGCTTCAGTCAATCCTCTCTTGGCGGACTGAACCTTCTGGATCACCGCACTCATAATAGTGCGGTGCTCCTCATCGATGGAAGTGTTGCGAAGCGCTTCCAGCAGATTGTCCGGTGCCTCTGGATGGACAGAGGTCACCGGTACAGGCGTCTTGCCCCTCTTAGGAGGAGGCCGCCTGCCCGAGTCCGAAACCACTGGAGGTTCCGGCATGGTGTTCAGCTGAGGGCCGAACTCGAAGCCCTCAGGGGCCTTGCCCCCTCTGCTCTTGGAGTCCGGGAGGCCGCCTTGTGGCATCTCCGGGACTGTCTCCCCTCGACCTGGTGCCTCTTGAGACAGCACCTCGGCATTGTCCGCAGGATGAGGGGAGGTGGCAGTCAGAACTGGATCGCTATCCATATCCGACGAGCCCAGGGAGCCGTCCGAAGATACATTGATACGGGATCGGGGCGGCCTGCATAATCATATTCGGCGTAAGGTGAAGTAGTGCGACAAAGGAATGCTATGAGTTACTCTGGTATCCAAATACTTACGACTTCCCCAGTGGCTTGGCCCTGGGCAGCCACTCGTCTTCGCCGTCGGCGGCGGTGGTAGAGCTGTCCGGAAGGAGAGTCCTTCCCTTCTTGGACCCCTCGGCCTCCCCAGTTGGGGCGGCCTTCCTTTTCTTGTCTCCCCCGTCTGGAGGGGGAGCATCTTCTTCCGCCTCCTCATCTTCGGGGGAGGATTGCGCCGTAGAGTCCTCGGACGGTGAGTCCGATGACGCCTGGCGTCGGGAACTCTTTCGGGTTCCCTTGGCCTTCTTGGTCTTCTCCGGCACCATATAAGGAGCCGGAGTCAGCATCTTCGCCAGAAGAGCGTCTCCTGGGTCTTCGGGCAAAGGAGCCGGACAGTCGATCTGTCCGGCCGTCTCCTGCCAGTCCGGTCAAAGGTACGGGAGTTTAGATCCCGCATGGAGTCAAAACTGTGAAAAACAAGTATCCTGTAAGAGGTGAAGTAGCTTACCGCGCTGGCTTGGCGCTTCGCGCTGAATCCGCGATCCTCAGTAGTGGGAGGGGGAACCTCGACGCTCTTGAATAGCACCCTCCAGGCTTCTTCGTGAGTTGTGTCGAAGAGCCTGTTTAGAGTTCGGTGCTGCGCCGGGTCGAACTCCCACAAGTTGAAGGCCCGTTGTTGGCACGGGAGGATCCGGCGGTTGAGCATGACCTGGACTACGTTGAAAAGTTTGAGCTTCTTGTTCACCATGTTTTCAATACATGTTTGGAGTCCGGTCAGCTCTCCCGAACTGCCCCAGGACAGGCCCTTCTCTTGCCAGGAGGTGAGCCGTGTGGGGAAGCTAGATCGGAACTCGGGGGCCGCTACCCATTTGGGGTCACGCGGCTCCATGATGTAGAACCACCTCGATTGCCACCCCTTTATGGTCTCCATGAAGGAGCCCTCGAGCCATGTGACGTTGGGCATCTTGCCCACCATGGCGCCTCCGCACTCCGCCTGGCGACCGCTCACTACCTTCGGCTTGACATTGAAAGTCTTCAGCCATAAGCCGAAGTGGGGCCTGATGTGGAGGAAAGCCTCGCACACGACGATAAACGCCAAGATGTTGAGGATGAAGTTCGGGGCCAGATCGTGGAAATCTAGGCCGTAGTAGAACATGATCCCCTAGACGAATGGGTGGAGAGGAAATCCCAGTCTGCGGAGGAAATGGGTGAGGAACACTACCCTCTCATGGGGCCTAGGGGTGGGGATGAGCTGCCCCTCGTCTGGGAGCCGGTGTGCGATGTCGTCGGACAGGTATCCGGCTCTCCTCAGCTTCTTGATGTGTCCCTCCATGACGGAGGAGACCATCCACTTGCCTCCCGCTCCGGACATGGTTGGAGAAGGTCGAGGTGGGAAATGTGAACTTGGGCGCTGGAGCTCGAGTGTGCGAAAACGGATGAGCAAAGGATGAAGAAGGCATGGATGAAAAGGTAAATCCTTATCCCTTTATATGGGCAGACGAAACTATGTGTCCCCACTAGCCTGGTAAAACTCGCTTGTCCCCCAAGCGCCGTAATCGATGGCGCGGTTGGGTTACCCACACCAGTATTGATGAGAATCCCGTGATAAGGGGACACGATCTCTACTTTGACAAGATGTGTCAAAAAACTGCCTCGCGTTATGTGCGGGGCTAGTTAAAGGAAACGGTTCGAATAATCACCGGGCCGTGACATAATGTCGTGTTGCCAAAACAAGTCAGCAAATTAGATTTGTGGAAATATTATTCTCTCTATGGTGGTATGCGGAACTTATTTTGCAGGGTTGTACACTATCCTTGTATTCAAATTCTTTCGTGGTGTATTCGGAGGACGAACCCGCCTTGCAATGCCGAAGACAATACTGCACGCCGGACTCATCGTCATTGAAAGCCTGGTTCAGGGGCTACTGTGGGAGTCCTGGATTAGGGGGTCTCCGGACAGCCGGACTATATCCATTGGCCGGACTGTTAGACTATGAAGATACAGGATTGAAGACTTCGTCTCGTGTCCGGATGGGACTCTACTTGGCGTGGAAGGCAAGCTAGGCAATACAGATATGTGTATCTCCTCCTTTGTAACCGACCTTGTGTAACCCTAACCTCTCCGGTGTCTATATAAACCGGAGGGTTTTAGTCCGTAGGACAACATACAATCATACCATAGGCTAGCTTCTAGGGTTTAGCCTCTCTGATCTCGTGGTAGATCTACTCTTGTACTACCCATATCATCAATATTAATCAAGCAGGACATAGGGTTTTACCTCCATCAAGAGGGCCCGAACCTAGGTAAAACATTGTGTCCCCTGCCTCCTGTTACCATCCGCCTTAGACGCACAGTTCGGGACCCCCTACCCGAGATCCGCCGGTTTTGACACCGACAGGTATGATGCATTACAGATCGAGTAAAGAGACTTGCCGGTAACGAGATTGAACTAGGTATGATGATACCGACGATCGAATCTCGGGTAAGTAACATACCGATGACAAAGGGAATAACGTATGTTGTTATTGCGGTTTGACCGATAAAGATCTTCGTAGAATATGTAGGTACCAATATGAGAATCTAGGTTCCACTTTTGGTTATTGACCGGAGATGTGTCTCGGTCATGTTTACATAGTTCTCGAACCCGTAGGGTCCGCACGCTTAATGTTTGATGATGATTTGTATTATGAGTTATGTCTTTTGCTGACCAAAGTTTGTTTGGAGTTGCGGATGAGATCACGGACATGACGAGGAATCTCGAAATGGTCTAGAGGTAAAGATTCATATATTGGAAGGTAGTATTCGGACATCGGAATGGTTTCAAGTGGTTCGGGTATTTTACCGGAGTACCGAGGGGTTACGGGAACCCCCCGGGGAAGTATTGGTCCTACATGGGCCTTAGGGGAAAGAGAGGGAAGGCCGCGAGGGGTGGCGCATGCCCCCCTCCAAGGGAGTCTGGATAGGACAATGAGGAGGGGATGCGGCCCCCCTTTCCCTCTCCCTCTCCTTCCTTTTCCCCTCCGATAAGAAAGGAAAAAACGGGGGGTGAATCCTACTAGGAGTGGATTCCTAGTAGGACGCCCCCCCATGGCACGCCCTGATGTCTACTACAAAACCTTCTTTTTGTAGATGTTGTTGGGCCTCCAAGTGCAGAGGTTTGTAGGACAGTAGCAATTTTCCCTCAAGTGGATGACCTAAGGTTTATCAATCCGTGGGAGGCGTAGGATGAAGATGGTCTCTCTCAAGCAACCCTGCAACCAAATAACAAAGAGTTTCTTGTGTCCCCAACACACCCAATACAATGGTAAATTGTATATGTGCACTAGTTCGGCGAAGAGATGGTGATACAAGTGCAATATGGATGGTAGATATAGGTTTTTATAATCTGAAAATATAAAAACAGCAAGGTAACTAATGGTAAAAGTGAGCACAAACGGTATTGCAATGCGCTGAAACAAGGCCTAGGGTTCATACTTTCACTAGTGCAAGTTCTCTCAACAATAATAACATAGTTGGATCATATAACTATCCCTCAACATGCAAGAAAGAGTCACTTCAAAGTCACTAATAGCAGAGAACAAACAAAGAGATTATGGTAGGGTACGAAACCAACTCAAAGTTATACTTTCTGGTCGATCTATTCAAGAGTCCGTAGTAAAATAACACAAAGTTGTTCTTTCTGTTCGATCTATCATAGATTTCGTACTAGAATAACACCTTAAGACACAAATCAACCAAAACACTAATGTCACCTAGATACTCCAATGTCACCTCAAGTTTCCGTGGGTATGATTATACGATATGCATCACACAATCTCAGATTCAACTATTCAACCAACACAAAGAACTTCAAAGAGTGCCCCAAAGTTTCTACCAGAGAGTCAAGACGAAAACGTGTGCCAACCCCTATGCATAAGTTCACGAGGTCAAGGAACTCGCAAGTTGATCACCAAAACATACATCAAGTGGATCACGTGATATCCCATTGTCACCACAGATAAGCACATGCAAGACATACATCAAGTGTTCTCAAATCCTTAAAGACTCAATCCGATAAGATAACTTCAAAGGGAAAACTCAATGCATCACAAGGAGATAGAGGGGAGAAACATCATAAGGTCCAACTATAATAGCAAAGCTCGCGATACATCAAGATCGTACCACCTTAAAGAACACGAGAGAGAGAGAGAGAGAGATCAAACACATAGCTACTGGTGCATACCCTCAGCCCCGAGGGTGGACTACTCCCTCCTCATCATGGAGAGCGCCGGGATGATGAAGATGGCCACCGGAGAGGGATTCTCCCCTCTGGCCAGGTGCCGGAACGGGTCTAGATTGGTTTTCGGTGGCTATGGACGCTTGTGGCAGCGGAAGTCCAGATCTATTCTGCTCTCCGATGTTTTTAGGGTATATGGACATGTATAGGCGAAAGAAGTCGGTCAGGGGAGCCATGAGGGGCCCACGAGGGTGGGGGCGCACCTAGGGCAGGCGCGCCTCCCTGCCTCGTGGCCACCTCAAAGCTTCCCTGATGTCTACTCCAAGTCTCCTGGATTGCTTCCGTTCCAAAAATAAGTTCCATGAAGTTTCAGGTCAGTTGGACTCCGTTTGATTTTCCTTTTCTACGATACTCTAAAACAAGGAAAAAACAGAAACTGGCACTGGGCTCTAGGTTAATAGGTTAGTCCATAAAATCATATAAAATAGCATATAAATGCATATAAAACATCCAAGGTTGATAATTTAATAGCATGGAACAATCAAAAATTATAGATACGTTGGAGACGTATCACGCCCTCCTAGCCAGCCACCTCCTCATCCCCTCCTTTATATACAGATGCAGGGGGCACCCCATAGCACATCAACTGTTCTCTTAGCCGTGCGCGGTGCCCCCCTCCATAGTTTACTCCTCTGGTCATAGCATCACCATCACCGTCACCATGCCGTCATGTTGACGAACTCTCCCTCGACCCTCTACTGGATCAAGAGTTCGAGGGACGTCATCAAGATGAACGTGTGCCAAACACAGAGGTGTCGTACGCTCGATACTAGATCGGTTGGATCACGAAGATGTTTGACTACATCAATCGCATTAACCTAACGCTTCCGCTTTTGGTCTACGAGGGTACATGGACACACTCTCCCCCTTTTGTTGCTATGCATCTCCTAGATAGAGCTTGCTTGATCGTAGGAATTTTTTTGAAATTGCATGCTACATTCCCCAACAAATACATAGACAACACATAGTGTCCCTAGTATGTCTCTACTAGACTAGCTCTCGTTAATCAAAGATGGTTAAGTTTCCTAACCATAGACATGTGTTGTCATTTGATGAACGGGGTCACATCATTAGGAGAATGATATGTTGGACAAGACCCATCCGTGAGCTTGGCATAATGATCGTTAAGTTTTATTGCTATTGCTTTTTTCAAGACTTATACATATTCCTTTGACTATGAGATTATGCAACTCCTAAATACCGGAGGAATAGCTTGTGTGCTATCAAACGTCACAGGTAACTGGGTGATTATAAAGATGCTCTACAGGTATCTCCAAAGGTGTTTGTTGGGCTGGCATAGATCAATATTAGGATTTGTCACTCCAAGTATCGGGGAGGTATCTTTGGGCCATCTCGGTAATGCACATCATGATAAGCCTTGCAAGCAATGTGACTGATGAGTTAGTTGCGGGACGATGCATTACGGAACGAGTAAAGATACTTTCTGGTAACGAGATTAAACAAGGTATGAAGATACCGACGATCGAATCCCGGGCAAGTAACATACCGATGACAAAGGGAATGATGTATGTTGTCATTACGGTTCGACCGATAAAGATCTTCATAGAATATGTGGGAACCAATATGAGTATCCAGGTTACGCTGTTGGTTATTGACCGGAGAGGTGTCTCGGTCATGTATACATAGTTCTCGAACCCGTAGGGTCCGCACGCTTAACGTTTGATGACGATTTGTATTATGAGTTATGTGTTTCCGTGACCAAAGATTGTTTGGAGTCCCGGAAGAGATCACGGACATGACGAGGAGTCTCGAAATGGTCAAGAGGTAAAGATTGATATATTGGACGATAGTATTCGGACACCGGAAGTGTTTCGGAATGTATCGGGTACATATTGGAGTACCGGGGGGGTTACCAGAACCCCCGGGGGAAGATATGGGCCACATCGTCCATAGGAGGGAGGCAGGCCAGACCACAAGGGTGCCCCCCCAAGGGAGGAGTCCGAATTGGACTAGGAGAGGGGGCGTGGCCCCCCTATCCTTCTCCTTCTCCCTCTCCTTCCCCCTTTCCCCTTCCGGTAAAAGGAAAGGGTGGGCGAATTAGACTAGGAGCCCAAGTAGGACTCCTCCCACTTGGCGCGCCCCTAGGCCAGCCTCCTCCCCTCTCCATCCTTTATATACGGGGGTGGGGGCACCTCTAAGACACATCAATTGTTCTTAGCCATGTGTCGTGCCCCCCTCCACCGTTTACTCCTCCAGTCATACTGTCGTAGTGCTTAGGCGAAGCCTTGCGCAGATCACTTCACCATCACCGTCACCACGCCGTCATGCTGACAAAACTCTCCCTCGACACTTTGCTGGATCAAGAGTTTGAGGGATGTCATTGAGTTGAACGTGTGCAGAACTTGGAGGTGTCGTGCGTTCGGTACTTGATCGATTGAATTGAGAATACGTTCGACTACATCAACCGTGTTAAACTAACGCTTCCGCTTTCGGTCTACAAGGGTACGTGGACACACTCTCCCCCTCTCGTTGATATGCATCTCCTAGATAGATCTTGCGTGAGCGTACGAATTTTTTTGTAATTGCATGCTACATTCCCGAACACATAGTTCTGTAGTTACATGGGTGGTAGCTGCGACGAGATCTAACTTTGAAATCTATAACTATCCACAAGTAATACGACAACCCACGTATGTTGGCCAGCAACAACATGTGAATAGTATCGGTAACTATTATAGTACCGACTGACTACTTTTAACCAAAAAATATTAAAACATTCAAAAAAGTCCATTTGAAGTGCATGGTAACTTCTGTGTGAACAAGTAGCCTGGTAACTTTGAACCCCCAAAAATTGTCACCGAAATTGTAACGACTGAACCTGGTATGATTCAAGTCTGTCCTTACGGTGCTAGTCATTGAATTAATTGCTAGCATGCACATAGTACAAAATGACGTATCAAGAAAAAACTGCACTATCATGAACTGAAAGGATCGAGAAGAGGTGTCTAGAGGGGGTGAATAGACTCTTAGCAAGAAAAGTTCCAGTTTTTAATTTCTTTAAGTTGAAGTGGAGTTTTGGTACATGTTTAAATATTCACAATACATATCAAGCAAGCATGACAAGAGTATATGAGCAGCAGAAAGTAAATCATGCAAGTTGCAAGAATGTAAAGGGATGGGATTGGAGTATGTGAACGCAATTGGAGACACGAAGATTTTTGGCATGGTTCCGATAGGTGGTGCTATCGTACATCCACGTTGATGGAGACTTCAACCCACAAAGGGTAACGGTTGCGTGAGTCCACGAAGGGTCCACGAAGAAGCAACCTTGTCTATCCCACCATGGCCATCGCCCAGGAAGGTCTTGCCTCACTAGGGTAGATCTTCACGAAGTAGGCGATCTCCTTTCCCGTACAAACTCCTTGGTTCAACTCCACAATCTTGACGGAGGCTCCCAAGTGACACCTAACCAATCTAGGAGACACCACTCTCCAAAAGGTAATATATGATGTGTTGATGATGAACTCCTTGCTCTTGTGCTTCCAATGATAGTCTCCTCAACACTCAACTCTCTCTCATAGGATTTGATTTGGTAGAAAGATGATTTGAGTGGAAAGCAACTTGAGGAAGGCTAGAGATCAAGATTTATGTGGTTGGATTGGAATAACTTGACCTCAACACAAGTGTAGGTGGTTCTCTCTCAAAAAATGTATGCTGGAAGTGTAGGAATGTTCTGATGGCTCTCTCCACGAATGAGGAGTGGGTGGAGGGGTATATATATAGCCTCCACACAAAATCTAACCGTTACACACAAATCAACAAACTCGGTGGGACCGAATCATAAAACTCGGTCGGACCGATTTGATTCATAATGTGACTGTTAGGCATTTCAATGGGACCGACATGATCAACTCGGTGGGACCGATGTGCTAGGGTTAGGGTAAAGCCTTATCTCGGTTAGACCGATTACACAAACTCGGTGGAACCGATTTGGGTAATAAGCAAAACAGAGAGTTGGCCAAGCAAACTCGGTGGGACCGATTACATATTTCGGTGAGACCAAAATTAACGCAATAGGCAATAGAGAGTTTGCAAACCCATCTCGGTGAGACCGAGATCCCATCGGTGAGACTGAATTGATTAGGGTTTCTGGCAGTGGCTATGTCAAGTGGACTCGGTGGCGCCGGATAGAAGGATTCGGTGGTGCCGAGTTTGACATTTGGTTTGGGACAAATGTGGATGTGAGAAAGTGGTTGAGGGCTTTGGAGTATATCACTAAGCACTTTGAGCAAGGAATCCATTAAGCAACACCTCATCCCCTCTTAATAGTATTGGCTTTCCTATGGACTCAATGTGATCTTGGATCACTAAAATGAAAAATGTAGAGTCCTGAGTCTTTGAGCTTGAGCCAATCATTTGTCTTCATCATCTTGAAGGGGTCCCACATCCTCTAGTCCACGCCACTCCACTGTTGGACTTATCTGAAATATGCGATGAATGTATTAGTACAACAAGAGATATGTTGACATTAATTACCAAAATCACCCAGGGAGCACTTGTGCTTTTAATCTCCCCCTTTTTGGTAATTGATGACAACATACATCAAAGCTTTAGATAAAGATATGGAGAATAACAAGTAAAGCTTTGGAAAGACACGTAACATGCATAGGCTCCCCCTATATGTATGCAATCATGTAAATATGGAATAATGTATAGCATGACAGAGTAAGCAATGTGTTACATGTATCTTGGCTATATGCATCAGAGCAAAATATGTAAATATAGGAAATGTACCTACATGCTCATGAGTCTTTCTTGCAAACAATATGTACATCAGCAAGAAGTCCTCATGCACATGAGTGTGATGCATATACTTACCTTGTGGTCTTGAGTTTGCTTAGGAGGAAATGAACCTGAGCAAACAAGGTTAGATAACACAGATACGTCTACAAGCCAGAGCAAACAAAAGAAACCACAAGAGTACCAAGACTGGAATGACATGTAGTGAGTGAGTACTGAGTACTCTATTTGATATAGACATGTCCCCAAAAGGTAAAGATATGCAATGAATTGAATTCACAGATTTCCTTCCTGAGCAGTCTTTCTCCCCCTGGATCTTGTATTGGATAATGGGAGAACATAGGGAAACAAAATCAGAGAAAAAACAGATCATGAATATAACATAGACATGCCTTTCCCATCTTAAAGACATGTGACTTCTCTCCTCTTGAACGCTAAGCATTTGGGGCCTTTGATGTGATTACCTCTTTCTCCCTTTTTCTCTCTCCCCCTTTTTCTTTCTCTCCCTTTGAAGAGAATAAGCTTTGATGTGATCTCTCTCCCCCTTTGACATCAATTTCCAAGAAGGGATCTTCTGGAGTGTGAGTCAAAATAGGTTTGGTCCTTGAGTCACAGAGCAAAGCAGCATATAGGTTGTGATGCTGGTAGAGGACAAGAATCATCAAGTGGAGCTGGAATAAAACTACAGGAACATATGGCAAATTGTCTTCTCTGCAGTGAAATCGGTGATACCGAGTTGTAGTTTTCGGTGGAACCGAGTTGGTTCGGTTTGACCGAAAACAACATATCGGTATGACCGAGTTCAACACAGAGAGAACACTAGTCACCTCAGCTCACTAGGAAAATAAGATCTCACAAAGATTTGCAAGGAATTAACTGAAAGATTTGCAGTGAATTGGATGCAGGGAATGTAGAACAAAACAGAGAAAATAAAATCTAGATGGAGTTTTTTTTAAAGGAAAGGGAATAAATATGCAAAGGACAAATGCAAAAACTCAAGGAAACACTGCAGAACTTCATCTAGAATTGGGTGGTGATAAAGTCACCTATGTTAGAGTACATTGACTGAGGAGTCAAGTGAGAACACTTGATCGTAAGTCATACTCATCGTTTAAGCTCAAAATGGGGTTACCATTTTTTGTTTAAGCATTTGATGTATTCAAATCTTGTTGAGTTGCTTTGACCTATGTCTTGAGGTAAAGCTTCTCTAAGATTGAATGACATACCTTGGGTGGTGGTGTTGATCTTGATCATGTAGTTGAACTTGTGTGGGGTGCTCAAGGTTGATGTAGCGCAAGAATGGTTGGGAACACCTCTTAGAGTTGAGTTCATCTACCTACATGGGTTAGTCTTGCAAGGAAGAGAACTTGTGTATCCAAAATGACAATAATGAAATGTGATACATAGAATTTGTCAAAGGATATGTTGAAGGGTTTCATGTTTCCTTGTTTTCAACCACCATGGAGTGGAGACTTGGTGACGTAGAGATTGCTCAAGATGTGAGTGAGTTGCAATCTCATAGGTTTAGATTCATCCAAGTACCTACAAAGGTTAGATAGCATGCAAGGGTGCAAATATATCCAAGACATATGATCATCATCATAAGAGAAAAGTCAAGGATTAGTCATAGGCTCATGCCTTGCATGTATCCAAATGGAGTTCCTACTCCAAGTTTGAAGCATCAATGATGTTCAATTCACCTCTCAAACGGCAAAAGACTTTCTCATCAAGCGGTTTGGTGAATATATCTGCCAATTGCTTATCGGTACGAACATGTTTAAGATCAATGTCCCCTTTAGCAACATGATCTCGAATGAAATGGTGATGAACTTCAATATGCTTAGTTCGAGAATGTTGCATGGGATTGTGAGCAATCTTAATAGCACTCTCATTGTCACAAAGCAATGGAACATGTTTCACATTGATCCCATAATCTTTAAGAGTTTGGGTCATCGAAAGTAATTGAGCACAACATGAACCGGCGGCAATGTATTCCGCTTCGGTGGTGGATAAGGATACTGAGTTTTGTTTCTTGGAAGACTAAGGCACAAGAGATGTACAAAGAAATTGACAAGTACCCGAAGTGGACTTTCTATCAACCTTGTCTCCGGCATAGTCCGAATCGGAATAGCCAACAAGATAAAAACAGGACCTCTTAGGATACCAAATGCCAAAATTTGGTGTATGTATTAAGTATCTCACTATCCTTTTCACAACTTTAAGATGACATTCCTTGGGGGCCGCTTGATATCGTGCACACATGCACACACTTAGCATAATATCGGGACGGGAGGCACATAGGTATAACAATGATCCAATCATAGAGCGATAAACCTTTTGATCAACCGGTTTACCATCCTTAGTCAAATCAAGATGTCCACTAGTAGGCATGGGAGTTTTCATACATTTGCTTTCTTGCATGTTGAACTTCTTGAATAAGTCATTGGTGTACTTTGTTTGAGAGACAAAGGTGCCTTCCTTAGTTTGCTTGATTTGCAAACCATGAAAGAACTTGAGTTCACTCATCATAGACATCTCAAACTTCTCCGACATTAGTTTTCCAAACTTCTCACTAAAATGAGGGTTAGTTGAGCCAAATATGATATCATCAACATAAATTTGGCATACAAATAATTCACCATTAATCCTTTTAGTAAAAAGAGTAGAATCTATCTTTCCAATCTCAAAACCTTTTTCAGTAAGGAACTTGGTCAAGCATTTATACCACGCTCTAGGAGCTTGTTTAAGACCATAAAGAGCTTTGTGAAGTTTGTAAACATGATCGGGTTTCTTAGGATTGATGAAGCCGGGAGGTTGTTTAACATAAACCTCCTCCTCAATCTCACCGTTTAGAAAAGCACTCTTAATGTTCATTTGGTATAAAGTGATATCATGGTGATTAGCATAGGCAAGTAAGATGCGGATGGACTCAAGTCTTGCAACGGGGGCATATGTCTCACCGTAGTCCATACCTTTGACTTGAGTGTAGCCTTGAGCGATGAGACGAGCTTTATTGAGGACGACTTGACCATCTTCATCTTGCTTGTTGCGAAACACCCATTTGGTAACAATGATGTTGTGGTTGTTGTCGGGCTTCTCAACCAATGTCCATACTTGGTTTCTCTTAAAGTTGTGTAGCTCTTCATGCATGGCGTTTATCCAATCCGGATCTTCCAAAGCTTCTTCAACCTTCATAGGTTCAATGCTAGAGATGAATGAATAATGTTCACAAAAATTAGCCAAATGATATTTAGAGCGACTGATTCTCCCGGTTTGGATATCATTGTAGATTAGCTCGACGGGATGGTCTCTAGCAACTCTTGCTCGAACTCGTGAGAGCTTTTGTTTTGCTTGGGGTGGAACATCTTCTTCATCATCTCGCTCTTCTTGGTCTTCTTCATTATTGGTGTCGTTGTTCTCTTGTCATGGTGGAGAAGGAGGTTGATGAGGTTCTCTTGGTGTACTTCCTCGTTTTCTTCATCTTGGTGTGTCCCACTTGTGGATGCTTCCATGTCGACTCTTGGTTCACCTTGTCGTGAGGTAGAAGCTTCCACTTGGACAGATGAGGTACTCTCCTTCACCTCCGTTGGACGGATCTTGCCAATAGACATGTCTTGGATTGCTTCCGAAGGATCTTTATCTCCTACATCAATTGGCAATTGCTCTACTTGCGAGCCGTTAGATTCATCAAACTTCACATCTACCATTTCTTCAACCTTTCGGTTGAAATTTTTGTCGACACGGTAAGTGTGAGAGTTTGAGCCATAACCGAGTAGGAAACCTTCATGAGATTTAGGAGAAAATTTAGAACAACGATGCTTACCAAGAATGTAACACTTTGAGCCAAATACTCAAAAGTATCCAACTTGGGGTTTGTTACCGGTGAGAAGTTCGTATGTCGTCTTGACGAGTAGCTTGTGAATATACAAGCAATTTTTTGCATGACAAGCTGTCTCAACGGCTTCCGTGCAAAAGTGCTTTGGAGTCTTGTACTCATCAAGCATCGTCCTCGCCATCTCAATAAGAGTTTGGTTCTTCCTCTCAACAACTCCATTTTGTTGAGGCGTGTACGTAGCTGAGAACTCATGTGAAATCCCTTCTTCGTCAAGAAAGGTATCCACATTTGCGTTCTTGAACTCCGTTCCGTTGTCGCTGTGAACCTTCTTGATCTTCACTTCAAATTGATTTTGGGCCTTCCTAGCGAAGTTCTTGAAGATCTTTTGGACCTGCGATTTATCATCAAGAAAGAACACCCACGTAAATCTTGAAAAATCATCAACTATAACTAGACCGAATGAGTTACCACCGAGACTCTTATAGGCATTGGGACCAAAAAGATCCATATGAAGTAGCTTGAGCGGTCTTCTTGTGGTCATAATGTTCTTCAAGGGGTGGCTTCCTCCAACTTGTTTCCTGCTTGACAAGCATTACAAAGTCTATCCTTGTCAAATATAACATCTTTTACTCCAAGGATATGATCACCTTTAATAAGCTTATCAAGATTTTGCATGCCCACATGACCTAACCTTCTATGCCAAAACCAACCTTTTGAGGATTTAGCAATTAGGCAAGTTCTAGCTTGAGCCTTTTTAGTTCAATCAACAGTGTAAAGATCACCTCTACGTGTACCGGTAAAGACCATTTTATGGCTATCTCTACGAAACACTTGGCAATCTACTTTAGTAAATAGGACATTGAAACCAAACTCAGCAAGTCTGGATACGGAAAGTAAATTGTATCCAAGAGATTCAATGAGCATAACATTTTGTATGGAGCTATCATGTGAGATGGCTACCTTACCAAGGCCAACCACCTTACACTTTGAGTTATCACCAAAAGTGACAAACTTTCGAGGGCCGTCGTTTTCAGCAAGCTCACGAAACATATCTTTGTCCCCGGTCATATGATCGGTACACCCACTATCAAGAACCCATTCCTTTCCTCCGGCCATGTAGCCGCGAAGATTAGCCGTAAGACCAAAGTGTCTCATTGCATCAACAAGATCATAGTCACTATCATAATCCTCATCATGGTATCCATGTTCAACATCGTCATGTGGTGGATCAATTCTGAGAGAGAGTGATTCATTAGAAGTATGACCGTAACAATGTTCATCTCTATGAATTCTAATGACTTCGGAAATGATATTACTAATGATTCCAACATCTCCTTTGGCACTAGTAAAATTTGTAAGCTCAAATAAGCAATCACCAAATTTGGGATCATTGGAACTCATCTTACTCAAGGCAATAGACTTATGAAGAATCTCATCTAGATTTTTCAAGGAATAGTTTGGGAATCGTTTCTCAAGAAATTTCCATAAGGTATAGGCAAAATCAAGAGTAGGCAAACTAGCAAGCAAGCTTGTAGGCAAACCTATAGTGATTAAATTGGTAGTTCTAAGATTACGGATCATGTCAATAGACTCATCAAGGGTGGGATGCAAAGGATCAACATGAGGTGCACAAGGGCTAGTAATGTACTTGTTCAAATGATATTCATTGAAAATCTCAAGCATCTCATTTTTTCACTCATGAAAGTACTCTCCATCAAGTATAAGCACTCTACGTCTAAGACTCCCCAACGTAGACTCATCCATATTCCTCCAAAGGTGTTTAAACCAAAGCAATGGAGACCAATGCTCTAATACCAATTGAAAGGATTGAGAAGAGGTGTCTAGAGGGGGTGAATAGACTCTTAGCAAGAAAACTTGCAGTTTTTAATTTCTTTAAGTTGAAGTGGAGTTTTGGTACATGTTTAAACGTTCACAATACATATTAAGCAAGCATGACAAGTATACGAGCAGCAGAAAGTAAATCATGCAAGTTGCAAGAATGTAAAGGGATGGGATTGGAGTATGCGAACGCAACTGGAGACACGAAGATTTTTGGCATGGTTCCGATAGGTGGTGCTATCGTACATCCACGTTGATGGAGACTTCAACCCATGAAGGGTAATGGTTGCGTGAGTCCACGGAGGGCTCCACCCACGAAGGGTCCATGAAGAAGAAACCTTGTCTATCCCACCATGGCCATCGCCCAGGAAGGTCTTGCCTCACTAGGGTAGATCTTCACGAAGTAGGCGATCTCCTTGCCCGTACAAACTCCTTGGTTCAACTCCACAATCTTGACGGAGGCTCCCAAGTGACACCTAACCAATCTAGGAGACACCACTCTCCAAAAGGTAATAGATGGTGTGTTGATGATGAACTCCTTGCTCTTGTGCTTCCAATGATAGTCTCCTCAACACTCAACTCTCTCTCATAGGATTTGATTTGGTAGAAAGATAATTTGAGTGGAAAGCAACTTGAGGAAGGTTAGAGATCAAGATTTATGTGGTTGGATTGGAATATCTTGACCTCAACACAAGTGTAGGTGGTTCTCTCTCAGAAAATGTATGTTGGAAGTGTAGGCATGTTCTGATGGCTCTCTCCACGAATGAGGAGTGGGTGGAGGGGTATATATATAGCCTCCACACAAAATCTAACCGTTACACGCAAATCACCAAACTCGGTGGTACCGAATCATAAAACTCGGTCGGACCGATTGGATTCATAATGTGACTGTTAGGCATTTCGGTGGGACCGACATGATCAACTCGATGGGACCGACGTGCGAGGGTTAGGGTAAAGCCTTATCTCGGTTGGACCGATTACACAAACTCTGTGGAACCGATTTGGGTAATAAGCAAAATAGAGAGTTGGCCAAGAAAACTCGGTGGGATTGATTACATATTTCGGTTTGCAAGCCAAGCAAACTCCGAAATTATTGCAATAGGCAACAGAGAGTTTGCAAGCCAATCTCGGTGGCCAAGCAAACTCCGAAATTATTGCAATAGGCAACAGAGAGTTTGCAAGCCAATCTCGGTGAGACTGAGATCCCATCGGTGAGACCGAATTGATTAGGGTTTCTGGCAGTGGCTATGTCAAGTGAACTCGGTGGCGCCGGATAGAAGGTTTCGGTGGGGCCGAGTTTGACATTTGGTTTGGGACAAATGTGGATGTGAGAAAGTGGTTGAGGGCTTTGGAGTATATCACTAAGCACTTTGAGCAAGCAAGCCATTAAGCAACACCTCATCCCCTCTTAATAGTATTGGATTTCCTATGGACTCAATGTGATCTTGGATCGCTAAAATGAAAAATGTAGAGTCATGAGTCTTTGAGCTTGAGCCAATCATTTGTCTTCATCATCTTGAAGGGGTCCCACATCCTCTAGTCCATGCCACTCCACTGTTGGACTTATCTGAAATATGCTAGATGAAAGTATTAGTCCAACAAGAGATATGTTGGCATTAATTACCAAAATCACCCAGGGAGCACTTGTGCTTTCATAAACATTACATCATGATTTATTTAATATATTACGTAATTGCATAGATCAAGGGTAGATTACAAATAAAACATAGGGGAAAACAATAAAGATCTTTGTGGAGTCCATCAACACCACTGGCAAAGTTGAGCATAAACATCTTAATCCTATATGGCATCATAAACATTGTAATCCTATATCGCATCACTTACTCGTTGTATAAAATCCTGCAACATGATAAGTTGCATCCGTGTAGGTCAATACATTGAATGCACTAGCAAGTCACACATGAATGACAACAAGAGGCCTCCTTCTACATGTTGGTTTGTCAAATGAATGTCTTATGGCTATTTTACATAACAAGTATTTTTCCTCTTAACTACATAATAGTTGATTTTTAATTATTTTGCTACAATTAAATACATATGATTGAATTGGAAACTCGAATTCCAACCTATTACCACAATTAAGGTTCTCACTCAAGTTTATTAAGATGTATTATCTCTCAAGATCATCCAACAACTTTAATGGTCCAATATCTCGAATTTTCTATATCTGAGGACATGGCTAATCGATTAGTATTAACACTATGCAGAGTTTGAACATTTTACCCACAAGATTCAGTCCGAAGATTGAGGCAGATTCTTTGAGAAGAGGTCACCTCCCCCACCTAGTAAGCCAGTACACCTTTCACTGCTACATCTTCTAGATTACACGGGGGAATATCCCCACAACTCACACAACTATGCCAAAGCCCATAAAGGCATGTGGTTGTACATGAAAGCTACTAGTCACTAAGTTTGTCTGATATTTTTTGACCTGAGCGACATTGATGAGGGAATTCCCACTATGTATGGCTATGAAAACACGTGGCTCGGTTAAGGGCCCAATACCAAAAATGTAAAGTTCGAAAGTTGCAACATTTGGGTCATGATCCAGTCGACGTGGATGATGAGTTAGTATCTATCAGCCGGATTCAAGAACATGTCAACAGACATACCATAAAGAGAGGCCTTACCAGCGAGCCCCACTAGGCATTATAACCATAAGTTTTACTAAAATGTAATGATCGAGAGTACAGACACCGGTCATCAGAGGGTCATTAGTTGTAACATTTATGATCTAATCATTGTACTTTCTATGCATGTCGCACTCTATATAAGGTATTGCTAGGGCATCGAGACAAGGGTTGGACATCATTTTTAATCCTATACGTGTGAGAGCGAAAAACACAACAGGAATAGAGTATTACCTCCGAGACAGAGCCGGGACCTTGATAATTCCTTGAATGTCTACACTCATCTACTACTTCGCCCGTCTTGCTGGATCAAGAAGGCGAGAACGTCACCAAGCTGAATGTGTGCTGAACACGAAGGTGCCGTATGGTCGGTACTTGATCGGTTGGATCAGGAAGAAGTTCGACTACATCAACCGCGTTACTAAACGCTTCCGCTTATGATCTACGAGGGTACGTAGACACACTCTCCCCTCTCATTGTTGTGCATCTCCATGGATAGATCTTGTTTGTGCGTAGAATTTTGTTTTGCTTTCCATGCAACGTTCCCCAACAATGTAGGCATGTATTCCGTATGTAGTCATACGTGCTTGCGATAAGAACTTGCATAACATCGTTTGTTCTACACTCCGGTGGCAGTGAGTTCCTAATGGAAACTAAGCGTAATTAAGGCGCTCTTTTTAATAGAGAGCTGGAACAAAGCATTAACACATAGTGGATACATCTAATCCTCAAATTAACGTCATCCCCATAGTGTGTCCCAATTATTATTGCTTTGGAGTCTAGGGTTAAGAATGGTAACAGGTGCATACAACTTGCAGATATGATCAAGAACACGTATATTGATGAAAACATAGAGGGTTCAAATCTGGAATCATGTCACTCGAGCCCTAGTGGCAAGCATTAACATAGCAAAGTCCTAACAACATCAATCTCAGAACATAGTGGATACCAAGGATCAAGCCCTAACAAACCTGATAACGATTACATAAGAAATCATGTCCAAATCTCATCTACCTTCATATGCCTATAGAATATTACTCGCACATGGATGTGAGCATCATGAAATTGTTGATGGAGAAGGTTTGGTGATGACGACAACGACGAATCCCTCTCTTCGGGGCCAGGAACAGACTCTAGATTAGGGCTCCCGACAAAGAATAGGAGGTGGCAGCGGCTCCGTATCTTAAAACATGATGAAATTTTCTATGATTTTTTGGAGCAGATGAAAATTTCTAGAATTGGAATCGGGTCAAGGTGCTGGCCAGGGGTCTCACACTGGTAGGTGGTCGCGCCACCTGGCCTAGTGGCCCCTTCCGGTACTTCTTTAGTATTTTTATTTATTCCTAAATAAATCTCCAAAAATCCTTGTCCAATTCTAAGCACTTTTATTTCTGCACAAAAATAACACAATGCATAATCTGCTGAAAACAGCGTCAGTACGGGTTAGTTTCACTCAAATCATGCAGATTAGAGGCCAAAAAGAGCAAAAGTATTTGGAAAAGTAGATATGTTGGAGACGTATCACGTGGTGAGCTCCTTAATGAGAAGGTTGAAAAGGACTCCTTGTTTACTCCGAAGAGCATCGAGGTGAGATCCTCCAACTTCTGCGGGGCGGGCTTGACGGAGCAAGCATTGAAGGTATAACTAGGATGCCTCGGTGATCGCATACCGCTTGGAAGCCTCAGCGATCACGTACCGCTTGACACCTCGATGATCACATACTGCTTCGATGCCTCAACATTAACATACTGCTTGGATGCCCACCGGTCGACCATGGTGCGCAGCACCCACGCAGCGGTGGCCTCCTTGACATCGGCGGTGTGAGCGCTGGGTTTTGTCTCCTCCTCCTCCATGACGCCACATGCACGAAGAGGATCGTCTTCCTCGTCATCTGGACGGCCACCACCGCCATGCGCTCTTTCTCCGACAGGTCCCTCTTCTTCCCCCGCCTTGGCCGCGCTCGCATCCAGGGCCTACACAGGCGACCGAGTGTGGCTACAGTTATCCGCAACCGAGAGAGGCGTGGCGGTAGTGTAGGGTCGTCACAGATGCGGGGCAAAGTTGATAGAACGCCTGACGTGACTGAGGCTGCTATTGACGACGGCTGCCCCGATTGGGTGAGGAAGAAAGAGACTTGTTAGGGGAGACAGTGTGGAGAGGGGGGAGGTGCCTGCCATGGGGAAAGTACCGAAGCGAATGACATATCACCCTCTAAAAAATATTATAGGTGAACAGTTCCTAAAATTGAGATCAATGTACCATATTGTTTTTTTAAGATCCAGGTTTAGTCGCTTTTCATTGGATAAGCAAAGAGCAGTGACAACAAAACATGGGGGTGATCCTAGGATCAAGGATTAAAAGAAGAGAAGCTCAAAAAAAGAGGAAAACAACCAAAGAGGCTGGGAAACTGAGGCAACATATCTCACACCTGATCCAAAAGGGGGCTCAAGGGAGATTGCGCCAACAGAGATCAATTGATCTTCTGATCAAGGCGACAACATCGTCAGCAGAGGCCGTCTTGTTTCTGAAGGTGTAGCTTCGTTCTCTCCATATCTCCCAAAGAGTCAGCAGGATGACAGTGTTTGGCGTGCTGTCTTCGATCACTCTGGTGACAATTTGGACAGAGTTGGATAGCATTTACTAGTTTGCCGTGCTGATGGATGAACATCTAGTCAAGATCGAGACCCGGTGCCACACTGATCTAGCAAAATCACAGTGCCATAAAAGGTGGACCGCCGTTTCCAGATTGCTAAACCAGCATTGGCAGAAGTAATTGTTTGGTCACCCTCTCCTTTGTAGGCACCAGCATTGGCAGAAGTAATTGTTTGGCCACCCTCTCCTCTGTAGACAATCATTGCACTAGATCCTATGTTGTAACATCAGCCAACCGAAGATCTTAGGGTCTCTTTTGATTCAAAGGATTTTCATAGGAACTTTGAAGGATAATAATCCTAAGGAAATTTTCCTACATTGGCTGTTTGATTCGTAGGATTGAATTCTGTAGGATTTTTCCTTAAGGATTCATTTGTGCTACGTTTCACAGGAATTCTAACATCCACTTCAGCCTCTTGGAAAAAATCCTTTATTTTCCCCGTGACACAATCAAACAAACTCAAATCCTATAGGGATTTAATGGACATGCCATTCCAATCCTACGTTTTTTCTATTCATGCGTTTTTGCAATCCTATGAATCAAAGAGGCCCCTAATCTTCCCATGAGCCCAAATGTTCCATAGGATTTTGTTGTGTGGTGATCTGATCTTGCCAATGAACTATGTACTATAGGCCGAGGCGGCCGTGTGGTTGCCTGAAGTTGTGCCCTTCCAGGTGATTGCATTAGGAACCCGCTGCTGGAGCTGCACCACGGTGAGTTTGAGGCATCTTAAGCTAAGAAATTGGGCAGGAGGGCAAAGGGGTTGCCGTGGCGAGGTCCCGGATCCAGGCGGCGGCTAACAGGGAAGCCTTCACCGTTCTGTGCTTTCTTCTTGCATGCGCATACAGGGCCAGGAAGGAGGAGCACGGGGTATTTGAACCAGGCCACGCGCAGTTCCGGAAAGAGGTAGTATCTCCATTATCAATCTGGACTTTTACTATTGTACCATATTGTCACTTCAAGTATTTACGTATCTGTACAATCCTCATAGTACAAAGCTATGAACATATTTATTTGTAAAAAAAGTTGTCACTTATCCTTTGCAATACCGCGTCATTTGTAGAAATAACATTTTGCTGCCGGAACACATCAAGATTCAGGTTTGCTTTACAGATGGCATGCAAAGCCATTAAGCTAACTATTGAGATGTACATATTGCATGTGTATTTCTTATACAACAAGCCCTCCTCCTTCTATGTATAGTTGAGGTCGTGGCTCCCCTATGTATTTATATATACATGCAAATTGCACCCGATCAATATATCGTGAGTTGCATCAATCTCCTACATGGTATCAACCTCCCTCCGATCCTCCTAGCCCTAGCCATGCCGCCGTCGCTACCCAGCCGCCGACGCTAGTTCCCCTCACTACACCCGCGCCGCTGGCTCTCCAGCCGCCGTTGTAGCCCCTGCCTTGCTACCCTGCGCCGCTGGCTCTCCTGCCGCCGCCGTAGCCCCAGCCTCGTGATCCACTCGCCGCCTCCCTCCTGAAAGATCGTCGATGTCGCCTAGAGGAGGGTGAATAGGCGTTTTAAAATAATTACGGTTTAGACTTTAACAAATGCGGAATAAACCTAGCGGTTAATTTGTCAAGCACAAAACCTAAAACAACTAGGCTCACATATGTGCACCAACAACTTATGCTAAGCAAGATAAGCAACTATGTGATAGCAAGATATATGACAAGAAACAATATGGCTATCACAAAGTAAAGTGCATAAGTGAAGGGGCTCGGGTAAGAGATAACCGAGGCACGCGGAGACGATGATGTATCCCGAAGTTCACACCCTTGCGGATGCTAATCTCCGTTTGGAGCGTTGTGGAGGCACAATGCTCCCCAAGAAGCCACTAGGGCCACCGTAATCTCCTCACACCCTCGCACAATGCAAGATGTCGTGATTCCACTAAGGGACCCTTGAGGGCGGTCACCGAACCCATACAAATGGCAACCCTTGGGGGCGGTCACCGAACCCGTACACTTTGGTAACCCTTGGGGGCGGTCACCGGTACCCGTCAAATTGCTTGGGGCGATCTCCACAACCTAATTGGAGACCCCGACACTTGCCCGAAGCTTTACACCATAATGATTGATCTCCGAACAACACCAACCGTCTAGGGCGCCAAGGCACCCAAGAGGAACAAGCTCTAGGGTGCCCAAACACCCAAGAGTAATAAGCTTCTCAAACTTCACTTCCACGTAGCACCGTGAAGAACTCAAACCGATGCACCAAATGCAATGGCAAGGGCACACGGAGTGCCCAAGTCCTTCTCTCTCAAATCCCACCGAATGTTAGAGTAAGTGACCACGGGTAGCCTAGCCGGCTCCCCCTGGCCTTTCTGAAAAAATTACGAGCCGATCCGGCTCTCAAGAATCCAAGACATGGGGCCGCCTTCCCCTGGCCGGCTATCGGAAGGCGGCCCGACTTCAGCCCTCATGAAGAAAGCCGCGGGAGGGCCGGCTCCGAGGAGCCGGCTGCGAGAAGGCCAACTCCAAGGAGCCAGCTCCCATAAAGCGGTCGAGATCGTACCCTCGAAGTCTGCACCCTCATAACGGCGATGTGACGGGGTGTGGCTACAGTAAGGATGGCCACCCCCGAATCCCGGAGCATGCCTGGCACAGTGCGCCGTACGGGTGGCCATGACCCGTCCGGCGCAGCACTGTTGCCACGTTGACCCTGATGTCATCCACGACGGGCTGCCAGTACGGCCCACGGGCGGTGGGCCCCTTCGGGCAGAGAGACACTCGAAGGCGGCCAGACCTCCCCCAGTCGGCCCAAGATAGACCCGGCTCCCCACAGCCGGCTTGCCACCTCCCTCGAAGAAGACGCCCCATTAAGGAGACAAGACGCGGAGGGGCTATAGTGATCGCCCGCCGGACGGCAGCACTGTAGCCACGCTTACCTCGGCGAAGCCCTCGTCACCAAGATTGAGCAACAGTAACCAGCCACCGACAAGGCCCTGGACAGTGGGGCCTGCCTGTCGACCCAGGAGCCGGCAGCCAGCGGGACCCACCAGTCGGCGGGCCCGAGCAGTCGACGCGGAAGCCGGCGAGCATAGACACAGACGGCTGGGCCCCACGCCCAGCCGGATTACCATTGTACCCCTAAAGGGTTGATCCCTGCTAGTTTTAGGCACCACGTAGGGAGGAGAAGAGAGCAAGCAGAGCCCTTCTTTCTCCTCTCACCAAACAGCTCAAGGACCATCGTGTAGCTACTTGTTCATCTAGTGATCATGCGGAGACCCCGCAGAGCAGCAGTAGGGGTGTTATCTCCATGGAGAACCCCGAAGCTGGGTAAGATTCGCCGGCGTGCATATCTTTGCCTCATCCCGTTTCCAGGCACCGGCGATGTTTTACTGGCTCCAACAATGATAAGCCACCCGTTGGCATATGTCACACCTACCACCCGACATTTGGCGCCCACCTTGGGGCCAGGTGCACTGTCGTCCGGAGACCTGTTCTGGACGGGAACCCTCTTCCTCCCCCACGAGCGTAGCCAGCCCGGCACGCCCGATGGCGCTTGCCACGACGCGCTGCAAGGCGTCACCAACGCCTGCGCAGCGAGCAGCCTCGCTGATCTCCTCGACAAGACCCTCATCTCCAACGAGCTCGCTCCGACGCGGGCACCGACCACCTCGTCAACCTCCTCGGCCGGCTCCATGTCTCCGGCGAGCCTGTTGTGGACTTGGAGTCGGTTGGCTCCACCGATCCGATGCCCGTCAACTCCGACACGTCCTCATTCGACACCTTCCCCACCAACGTCACGATCTACAACGACCCGCTTCCCCGAGCCGATGGCTACGACGTTGTCACCACCGAGGTGATGGTCATCGGCCGCGACGGCACTGCTGACGAGAGCGCCCACGACGCCCCACACGCGGCGGTCCACGACTTGTCCATCCCCCTCCCAGTCGACGCCGACGCTGAAGCACTGGAGGCTCGCCGCGTCGCCCTCCTCGCGGACGGCCGGAATTTGGTTTCCATGAGACGCCTCGCTGAGGCCCACCGACGCGAGGCCGACCGCGCCGCCTTTGGCACGCCGCCCCCAGGCGGGCCTAGCCGGGCCGGCATTGTGAGACAGCGCGGCACTGTCGTTGCCGACACGTTAGGAGTCGACCGCCCAATCTACGCCACTCCACTCGAAAACCTGCGTGCTGCCCAGGCGGCCGTAGACGAGCTAGACGGACTGGGGGCCGAAGAACTCCCCCACATGACCCGACGCATCCAGCAGCTGATCGATGCAGCCGCGCAACGGCACGAAGCCGACGCCCGCGCGGAAAGCCCTCCCCCGCGCCGAGATCACGGCCGACGTCTCGGACGCCGACTGCGGGTAGAGACCGCGCGCGGCGCGAGAAAGAGCCGGCTGCCAGCCGAAGCCAAACCCGGATCTCCATCGAGCGAGACGCAGAAGGCCACCCTCGGGCCGTGGAGTGGCGGGGCAACCCGCCTCCGCCTCGGCCCCGTGGAGAGAGATATCCCACCCCGCCGCCTGTTGCGCATTCGACTCTCAGCGGTCGGCTAGGTCGCCGCGAAGGAGTCGGCGAGAACGACGCCTGCCATCGGATCGACCGCCTGGCGCGTTCCCTGGCGCTGGAAGAAGAAGACAATGTCGGTCCGCCTTGCTTCGGCCCCCGCATCCGCGACAAGCCCTTCCCCAAAGGGTTCTCACTCCCAAGAGACACACCCAAGTACAACGGCTCCGTGAAGCCGGAAGATTGGTTGATCGACTACTCCATGGCGGTTAGCATAGCCAGCGGCAACAGGCGCGTTTCTGTGAAGTACGTGCCCCTCATGCTGCAGGGCACGGCGCGGACCTGGCTCAACAGCCTCAAACCACACAGCATCAATAGCTGGCTAGATTTCACAGAAGCTTTCGTCCGCAACTTCACCAGCACCTACAAGCGGGCTCCCAAGCCCAGACAGCTCTCCTTGTGCGTACAAGGCCCCGACGAGTCCACTCGCGACTACCTCACGCGTTGGGCCGAGCTCCGCAACTCTTGCGAAGGGGTGCACGAGGTGCAAGCCATAGAATACTTCACTGCCGGGTGCTGAGAAGGCACCCTCCTCAAGCACAAGCTTCTCTGCGACGAGCCGACTACCCTTGACGAGCTTCTGGACATAGCGGACAAGTACGCCACCGCCGACTCCTCAATGAAGACCGAGCTCCGGGTAGACGCGTCCGGGAAAGTACTCAACCCGGCGCCCAAGACGCCGGCTGGGGATTCCGACCGACGCCCACACTTGAACGACCACAAGCGCAAAGGCCCCGCGCCGCCACCCGTCAGCCGGCAGGTGGCCACAGTCGAAGACGTGCCGCCTGAAGGGCGGCCCGCGCCCAAGAAACCCAAGGGCGGCAGGCCGGCTTGGCAGCCGGCCTTTTCCTACGAGCAAACTCTCAACGCCCCGTGCAAGTTCCACAGCGGCGCGAAGCCGTCCAACCACACAACCCGGAAGTGCCACTGGCTCACCCGAATCTCTAAAGGCGAAGGGCTCGCACCGCCTCCGCCTGCCGGTCCGCCGCCTCCGGCTCCGCAGCCGCCGGCCGCTCGGCCCGCAGTCGGAGCCGTGCACGACGAGTTCCCCGACGAGCATGCCGCCTATATCATCTTTACAAGTCAGCCCGAAGACCAGCGCAGCAAATGCCGAGAGCACCAAGAAGTCAACATGGTTGCTGCCAACCCCGCCGAGCACATGCACTGGTCAGAAAAACCTATCAGCTGGAGCCGGACCGACCACCCAGAGTTGATGCCGTCTCCCGGCTCTTATGCGTTGGTTTTGGATGCCACCCTTGCAACGGACAGACGCGCTGCCCGATTCTCCCGCGTGCTGATAGACGGCGGGAGCAGCATCAACATCCTGTACCGTGACACCATGGAGAAGCTGAATGTCAAGACGAAGCAACTCATGCCTACTCGGACTATGTTCCACGGCATCGTACCCGGCCTGTCCTGCGCCCCCATTGGCAAGATCAAGATTGATGTACTTTTTGGGGACAAGGAGCATTTCCGCTAGGAAGCGATCTGGTTTGAAGTGGTGGACCTGGAGAGCCCTTACCATGCATTGCTTGGCCGACCTGCCTTGGCCAAGTTCATGGCAGTTCCCCACTATGCATACCTCAAGATGAAGATACCAAGCACCAAAGGCGTCATCACCATAGCCGGCGATTACAAGAAGTCCTCCGAGTGCGCAGCAGCCAGCAGTCGGCTGGCCGAGTCCCTTGTGATTGCCGAAGAGAAGAAGATGTTGGACCGGGTCGTGGCCATGGCTGGCAAGCAGTCGGCCCTGTCCCCCGATCCCAAGGAGTATGATGCCCAAAGATCTTTCCAGCCAGCCAAGGAGACGAAGAATATACCTCTTGACCTCGAGCACCCAGAGAAGTTTCCCGTCATCGGGGCAAACCTAAACAGCAAATACGAAGGCGAGCTCGCCGACTTCCTCCGTGAGAATCGGGACATCTTTGCATGGTCCCCCAAGGACATGCCGGGTGTTCTGAAGGAATTCGCTGAGCACAAATTACACGTCCGAAAAGACACCAAACCAGTCAAACAACCCCTCCGCCGACTGTCGGAGGAGAAACGCAGGATTATGGGAGAGGAGATAGCCCGGCTTCTGGCAGCCGGCTTCATTATGGAAGTTTTCTTTCCAGAGTGGCTCGCCAACCCGGTCCTCGTGCTAAAGAAGAACAACAAGTGGCGCATGTGTATAGACTACACGAGCCTCAACAAGGCCTGCCCCAAAGATCCCTTTGCCCTGCCAAGGATTGACCAAGTGATAGACTCCACGGTCGGATGCGAGCTGTTGAGTTTCTTGGATGCTTACTCAGGATACCACCAGCTAAAGTTAGATCCGGCTGACCGCCTGAAGACCGCCTTCATCACGCCATTCGGAGCCTTCTGCTACCTGACTATGACATTCGGCTTGAGAAATGACGGTGCCACTTTTCAGCGTTGCATGCAGAAGTGCCTCCTCAAGCAGCTCGGCAGAAATGCTCATGTCTACGTAGACGACATTGTGGTGAAGACGGAGAAGCGCGGCACCTTGCTGGAAGACCTCAAAGAAACATTTGAGAACCTACGCCATTTCCAAATCAAGCTCAACCCCGAGAAATGCGTGTTCGGAGTGCCAGCCGGCCAGCTCCTAGGCTTCCTGGTCTCCGAACGCGGCATCGTATGCAACCCAGTGAAGATCAAGGCCATTGAGAGAATGGCGATTCCCACAAAGCTTCGAGACATCCAGAAGTTCACCGGGTGCTTGGCCTCCCTAAACCGCTTCATTAGCTGGCTCGGAGAGAAAGCTCTCCCCCTCTACCGCCTCATGAAGAAGACCACTCACTTCGAGTGGAATGACCAAGCTGACCAAGCTTTCCACGAGCTGAAGAAGATGCTGGCCACACCGCCAGTCCTGGCAGCGCCGACTGAGAAAGAGCCCATGCTCCTCTACATTGCCGCAACCAGCCGGGTGGTCAGCACCGTCATCGTAGTCCAACGCCCAGAAGAGGGCCGAGCCTAGCCGGTCTAGAGGCCGGTGTACTATTTGAGCGAGGCAATGTCCGCCTCGAAGCAGAACTACCCGCACTACCAAAAGATGTGTTATGGCGTGTACTTCGCCGCCAAGAAGCTGAAGCCCTACTTCCAAGAGCATCCCATCACGGTAGTATGCACCGCCCCGCTGGCCGAGATCATAGGCAGCCGGGATGCATCCGGCCGGGTGGCAAAATAGGCCATCGAGCTGGCCCCTTACGCGATCTTCTACCAGCCTCGCACTGCCATCAAATCCCAAGCATTGGCCGACTTCCTCGTCGACTGGGCCGAGACCTAGTACCTGCCGCCGGCTCCCGACTCCACTCATTGGCGCATGCACTTCGATGGGTCCAAGATGCGCACCGGCTTGGGAGCCGGCATTGTCCTCACCTCTCCCAAAGGCGACAAGCTCAGATACACGCTGCAAATCCACTTTGCCGCCTCCAACAACGTGGCCGAGTACGAGGCGCTCATACACGGGCTCCGGCTTGCCAAAGAACTCAGCATTCGTCGGATCCTATGTTATGGCGACTCGGACTTGGTGGTCCAGCAATCATCCGGCGACTGGGATGCCAAGGACGCAAATATGGCAAGCTACCGCTTCCTCGTTCAGCAGATCAGTGGGTATTTTGAAGGATGCGAGTTCCTCCATGTACCACGAGCCGACAACGAGCCAGCTGATGCCCTGGCTCGAATAGGCTCCACCCGGCAAGCCATACCAACCGGCGTCTCTCTACAACGCCTCCTCAAGCCATCTATCAAGCCGTCTCCAGAGTCCGATTCCATCTTCGTGCCGCCTGACCCCGACGCGGCCGGGTCTGGCTCAAAGAGCCAAGCAGGTGACCCAGGGACTTCGATAGTCGCCCCAGGGACGTCAGCAGGCGGCTCGGGGACTTCCGTAGTTACGCCCGACCCGGGGACTGCCTCACCCGGCTCGGGGACTGCGGTAGTCGGCCCGGAGACTACACCAACACAACAGGCGACGGCCGACTCTAGCATTTCACCGCCCAGCCCGCCCGCCCTGGTCGCAGTAGCCGTTTTGGCAATAGAAGAAGTCGCAGCTCCGTCATGGGCTCAACCCATCCTCAACTTCCTAATAAACCAAGATCTGCCGGCTGACGAAGTAGAGGCAAGACAAGTCCAACACCGAGCCGGAGCATACACAATCGTCAACAGAGAATTCGTCAAGCGCAGTGTCACTGGAGTCCTCCAGCGATGCGTTGAGCAAGAGAAGGGCATTGCAATCCTCAGAGACATCCACCAAGGAGAATGCGGCCACCATGCGGCCTCAAGATCACTCGTCACCAAAGCCTTCCGCCATGGTTTCTTTAGGCCGACTGCTTTGGATGACGCCAAGGAGTTACTTAAACATTGCAAAGGGTGCCAACTCTTCAGTTCCAAGCAACACATGCCGGCTTCAGCACTCAAGACCATTCCCCTCACTTGGCCCTTCGCCGTTTGGGGAATGGACATGGTGGGCCCATTCAAGATGGTGCGCGGCGGCATGACACATCTGCTTGTCGCCATGGACAAATTCACCAAATGGATTGAAGCAAAGCCGATCAAGAAGCTGAATGGGCCAACTGCCGTCACATTTATCGCAGATGTAACAACTCGGTACGGCGTGCCACACAGCATCATCACCAACAATGGCACGAATTTCGCCAAGGGAGCCTTGGCACGTTTCTGCGCGATGCAAGGCATCCGGTTGGATCTAGCATCCGTCGCCCACCCACAGTCAAACGGCCAGATCGAGCGAGCCAACGGCCTCATCCTTTCCGGCATCAAGCCCCGACTGATCGTACCACTGGAGCGTTCAGCCGGCTGTTGGCTCGATGAGCTGCCGGCTGTCCTCTGGAGTCTGTGCACTACACCAAACAAGTCAACCGGCTTCACCCCTTTCTTCCTCGTGTATGGTGCCGAGGCGGTCATCCCAACTGACATCGAGTTCGACTCGCCTCGGGTAACCATGTACACAGAAGCGGAGGCCAAGGAAGCACGAGAAGACGGCGTCGACCTGCCGGAAGAAGGCCGGCTGTTAGCCCTCAGCCGGTCCACCATCTATCAGCAGGGCCTGCGCCGCTACCACAGCCGGAAGGTCAAGCCAAGATCCTTCCAAGAGGGCAATCTTGTGCTCCGGCTGATCCAGCGAACAGCCGGCCAGCACAAGCTCTCGGCCCTTTGGGAGGGCCCCTTCGTCATAAGCAGAGCCTTAGGCAACGACTCCTACTACCTGATCGACGCGCAGAAGCCGAAGGCACGAAAGAGAGACGACTCCGGCAAGGAGTCGGAACGACCATGGAACGCCAACCTCCTCCGAAGGTTTTACAGCTGAAATGCAGTATGTATCACGCTAACTTTTGTACTAAGTACGAGACAATAGGCCCCCCGAGGAGAGCTCAGGGACTGCCATCTTTTATCTATGAATGAAGAGTATCATGCTTATGACCTTGTCATTACATTTACTTGTTCCGTCCGGCACCGGGTTCGACTAGTCGGCCCGGGGACTGGCCGACTGGAGTTATATTAGAAGTCCTACCCGCGGTCAGACAAGTAGTGTGCCGGCACCCAAGCCTTCTCTTGCCAAAAGTCGCAGTTCGAAGAACCGGCTGTCCGGCTGGCAAGAGTTAAAGGCAGGAAAGGACGCCCACACGAAAAACGGCTAGGGACTAACGGACTAATATAACAAAAGCTAGTTTCTCTCCCACCACCGACCGACTACCAGAGTAGCCGGCCGGCCGGCTTCCATTCACTTCACTTCAATCCAAGAAAGCTCGAGTACTTGCCTCCCCAAAAGGGGAAGGCGGCAAAGGAAATAGCCTAAGGATAAAAAGCATACGTGAATGGAAACCAAACATGCACAAGTTAATATTTACATAAAAGACCTTCAAAAGGCCAGCATTCAACATAGTTTGGATACACCCCCAGTGGGTGGAACTGTGGAAGCTTAACAAAATTGTTCAGAAGGCAACAAGCAGGAAAAAATAAGGACGGCAGATTAAGCCGGCGGAGCGACTGACGAGCCGGGCAGGTCGGTGGAGACGGCAGTGCCGGCTAGAGGAGTGGTTGGCTGACGAACCTCGGCATGATCACCGCCTCCCGCAGAAGGTGCGTTTGCACGCGCCTCGTTGCTGGAGGCATGGTCAGGCTGAGCCTGGCTGGCTGTTCCACCGGCTGGCTCGACGTCTTCGCTTTCCTCTCCTTCGTCGTCTTCGCCTTCGTCGCTGGAGGCGATCTCTTCTGCCGAGTCTTCACCCGCCGCCGGGTCCAGCCTGAACCACTCCTCCGGCTGGGCAACGCCGTCATCATTAATCTCGGGAGCGAAGACGCTGATGTCAGTACACTCGGCGATTGTCGATGCGCGCTGAGCGATAGCCGGTCGCACCTCCGCTAGCTCTTCATCGGCCTCTAGCCGCTAGGTGCGCAGCTGGTCCAGGTTCAGCCCCGGATACCAAGCTCGGACTAACTCCAGCGCCCGCCCAGCTCCAAGCCGGGCCGCCGACGCCTTCCACGCCTCGAAGCGGCCAACCGCAACCTCCAGCCAGTCGGCAGTCCGACTCGGGGTGCGGGGAATCGTCTCGCTTGGCCAGAGGGCGGCCAACACCTGTGCTCTTGCGCGCTGGAGGTGGCGGAGCATACGATGAGCCGGCTGCAGCCGCGCTTGGACCGCCAAGAGTTGCTCTTCGAGCGACCGACTCGCGTCTGGCGCGACTTCAGCCCCCGCCTGCCGGCGCGCTTTGTGATGGGCCTCGATGGTTTGGGCGGCGAAGACGGAGTAGCCAGGAAAGCAGTCTGCACAGAGAATAAAAAGCAGCTCAAGTTAGAACACAAGTCAGGCGGCAAGGGGCAGGCAAGGAACGAGGAAAGCGGCTTACCGTCGATCAAATCCTCAATACGGGTGAAGCCTTCATTCAGCGCTTGCCTGGTCTCAGCCCAGCACGCCACTTCAGTCTCGAACTCGGCCTTCAGGGCGGCTTCGTTATCCTGCACCTTCTTCAGAGCCGCCTTGTGGCTCTCCTCCTGGTCAGCCAGCTTCTTGGCCAGGCGGTCACGCTCCAGGACCAAGGCGTCGTACTCGGTTTCCTTGGCGCGAAGGGCGGCCTGCGCCTTGCTGAGCTGCCCCCTTAAGTCGGCATTGGCTTCTGCGAGAAAGAAAGACAAAAGAAAAACCAGTAAGGTGAAGTCGTCAGGAAAGATCCGACCCGACTGCTCAGCAGTCGGCCCGAATCTCGGGGACTACACCCAGTGGGTGCGCTGACGCGCCCCCACAGGAGATGAACGAAACCAAATACATACTCCGGCTGCTGATCAGGTCTTCGGTTCTCCGACCCAGCTCCTAAGCCTGGGACTTGAAGGCGGCAGCGCGGAGGTTATGATACTCCTGGAAGATTAGACAGGAGGCGAGAATAAGGTAGTCGTCAAGGAAGATCCGACCCGACTGCTCAGCAGTCGGCCCAAATCTCAGGGACTACACCCAGTGGGTGCGCTGACGCGCCCCCACGGAAGAAATCAAGAGAACAAAGCAACCAAAGATAGAAGACTCACCCGGATGACGGCCCGTGTCGCAAGGAACTCCTGGGTGTATTGCTACAGCGAGGCGGCTTGGGCCTGAAGTCGGTTCCGAACCTATTAGGCCGCCACATTCAGCTCGCCCGTCCCGCCGCTGGGAGTCCACTCGGACGTGCCGGTGCTGGCCGCCTCCAAGGCCTCCGCCGTCTGGCTGGCACCCGTAGCTCGGTGCGGCTCCGGCGCAGCGGTGCCTCCCCCTGCGCGCCGGTGCATTGCCGGCTGCACCTCGAGGCCGGCTCCTGCTTCTGGCTCACCCCCGGCCAGCTGCTCTGGCGCTGCAGCCGACTGGCCGCCTTGGCCCGCTCCGGTTGGCGCTGCCGGCGGCACCCCCTCCATGAAGATCACGGAGTCCTCCCTCCGCTCCATCACCGGCGGTTCTTGGTTGACCTCCTCCAGCGGAGGCACAGGAATGTTGGGGGCCACGGCGCGCAGGGGAATGGCTAGCAGCGGAGGCTGGTTGTGCGAAGCCTCCGCCTCCGTCTCCGCAGCTGCCGCCTCCGCCCGGGCCTTGGCTGCTGCATCGTCCTGCTCCTTCGTCGACTGGGTGGCCCTTCATTCCGCCGCCTCCCGCTCCTCCCGCACCTCTCGTGCGTTCCGCTTTGTGGCCTCCCTGAGGTCGACGCGGGGATCCACGCGGCGGGAGCCTGAAGACCCTCCAGTCGGCCCGACTACGGAGCCGCCCGGACCCCGCTCAAGGGAAAGCGGCGCCCTGTCCGGCGAGCAAAGAAAGGTTTAGAAGAGTTTTCAATCGAAATGAACAACAAAAAATATGTATCCAAGCATTCGACGACTTACGTTGAGATCGCCTGCGGCTGCTTCACCGCCTTGCGGAAGCGGGCCGCCTTTGCGGCCGCCTCATCTCGCTTGGTCTCCGCTGTGGAAGCCTTGGACTTCTTCGGCCGGCTGCCGAAGAGGATCGACACGGCCCGGCGCTTCTGGGCACCGCCGCCAGCAGCCGGCGCGGTGGACGAGCTCGCGCCTTGATGATCAGGCGCCGGCTGGCGGCACGGGGCGACTTCGACCTCGGCATCATCCGGCCAGTCCTCGAAGCCGGCCGTGAGCCCCGCGCCTCCGGCCTCGTTGCTTTCCCCCACGATGGCGTCTTCCATGGCGGCCGCTCCCAAGTCCGGGTCGTCGCCGTCGTCCACCGTGCGGTCAGGGACGAGCTGACGCTCTATCCCTGCGGCCCCGGTCGTCGATGGAAGGAGAGGGTTCTGCTAGGGGCAAACCGACTGATCAGAGGCCGGCTATCATGAGGCCGGCTACCAAAGGAAGAAAAGAAGAAAGAACTTACGATGGGCGGAGGGTTGGCACGAGAGTACGGCCCCTTGCCGTACCGCCAATCCTCAGCGAGCTTGCAGTTGGAGATATAGTTCACCATGTAGGAGACCTCCGCATGAGGCATCTCCCTGGTGCTCAGCCGGCTTGGGTCGAAGCGGCCGCTCATCTGACAAACCATGTGAGGCCGGCTTTGGAGGGGAAGAACCCGGCGCTCCACGAAGGCGGCCACCAAGTCGGCTCCGGTCAGGCCCTCCGACTGGATCATCACCCAAAGCCGGGAGACGGCTGCGTTCCCGGCCTGAGACAACGACCTGGCCCGGTAGCTCCACGAAGGTCGCCTCCCAGCCGGCGGGCCGGCTTCATAAGCCGGCAGGTTGACGTAGTCGCCTTGCTGCGCAACATTCTTCACGTAAAAGTATGACTTCTGCCTGAGCTTCACCGATTGGATCAGTGGGATGGGCGGGAACGGGTTGTTCTCGCTCGCCCGCCTCATGGCAATAAAGGCTCCGTAAGGGGCGGGCACGCCCGCGACGACGGTGCCGAGCTTGCTTTGGAAGAATTCCGCCCAGAGCTCGAGCGTGGGGAGGACCCCAAGGAAGCCTTCGCACAGCGTGACGAAGGCCGACAGCAGCATCACCGCGTTGGGCGTGAGGTGATGCGGCTGGAGGTTGTAGAATTCGAGGAAGGCTCAGAGGAACCCTCTCGCTAGAAGGCCGAAGCCGCGCAGGCAGTGCGAGCGGAAGATCACCCGCTCGCCCTCCTCCGGTGCCGGCGAAATATCCTTCTCCGACGCTAGATGAACCCAAACGAAGTCCTCGCCAGGCAGGCGTCGCGTCTGGCGGAGGAACTCGACGTGGTCCTCATGGACGTTGGAGCCATCCCATGAGCTTGACAGCGCCATGGGGCAGCGCGGCGAGAAGCAAGATGATGCGGTGGTGAAACGGCGCGGCAAAGAGTTACTGCGGCGGCGGGAAGGAGAAGAAGGAAGACGAGAGGGGGCGGAGCGAGGGAGAGCGTGCGAGCCTCTGCCGCTCCCCCTCCTCCCCCTACTTATAGACCACGCACCGGAGCCGAGGAGGCGTGGCGTGGGGGAACATGGGGATCAACTGTGCCCACTCCCCCACGTCCCGCGATTATTACTCCCTAATGGCGTAATAAAATCGCTGCGGGAAGGCGAGCAGTCCGCATGAGCTGCAGAAGATCCACGCTCGGGCCGAGGCCTAGTAGTGGCGGGCCCGGGCCTGCGGCGGTGTCCCGTCGTGCGCGCGCACTGGCAGGGTTTCCTTGCCACGTGGCCCGCGAGATGGCCTGCGGACAGCTCGCAGGTCAACCGCGTTCCCGCCTACGAGAAACGGAGCTCTCTGAAGTCGGCGCGCACAAGCAAAGCCGGCCCCTCAGGATAGGAAGCTGACCAAGCTTCTCGTCCCTTTATCAGCCTCGAAGCTCGCTCAGCTTCGGGGACTACTATCGGAGTAAATGACCACGGGTAGCCTAGCCGGCTCCCCTGGCCTTTCTGAAAAAATTACGAGCTGATCCGGCTCTCAAGAATCCAAGACATGGGGCCACCTTCCCCTGGCCGGCTGTCTCCCAGGCCGGCTATCGGAAGGCGGCCCGACTTCAGCCCTCATGAAGAAAGCCGCGGGAGGGACGGCTCCGAGGAGCCGGCTGCGAGAAGGCCGACTCCAAGGAGCCGGCTCCCATAAAGCGGTCGAGATCGTACCCTCGAAGTCTGCACCCTCATAACGGCGATGTGACGGGGCGTGGCTACAGTAAGGCTGGCCACCCCCGAATCCCGGAGCACGCCTGGCACAGTGCGCCGTACGGGTGGCCATGACCCGTCCAGCGCAGCACTGTTGCCACGTTGACCCTGATGTCATCCACGACGGGCTGCCAGTATGGCCCACGGGCGGTGGGCCCCTTCGGGCAGAGAGACACCCGAAGGCGGCCAGACCTCCCCCAGTCCGTCCAAGATAGAGCCGGCTCCCCACAGCCGGCTTGCCACCTCCCTCGAAGAAGACGCCCCATTAAGGAGACAAGACGCGGAGGGGCTACAGTGATCGCCCGCCGGACGGCAGCACTGTAGCCACGCTTACCTCGGCAAAGCCCTCGTCACCAAGATTGAGCAACAGTAACCAGCCACCGACAAGGCCCTGGACAGTGGGGCCTGCCCGTCGACCCAGGAGCCGGCAGCCGGCGGGACCCACCAGTCGGCGGGCCCCAGCAGTCGGCGCGGAAGCCGGCGAGCATAGAAACAGACGGCTGGGCCCCACGCCTAGTCGGATTACCATTGTACCCCCGGGGGTAGGCCTATTTAAACCCCCCAGGACACCCATGCAAAGGGTTGATCCCTGCTAGTTTTAGGCACCACATAGGGAGGAGAAGAGAGCAAGCAGAGCCCTTCTTCCTCCTCTCGCCAAACAGCTCAAGGACCATCGTGTAGCTACTTGTTCATCTAGTGATCATGCGGAGACCCCGCAGAGCAGCAGTAGGGGTGTTATCTCCACGGAGAGCCCTGAAGCTGGGTAAGATTCGCCGGCGTGCATGTCTTCGCCTTATCCCGTTTCCAGGCACCGGCGATGTTTTACTGGCTCCCACAATGATAAGCCACCCGTTGGCATATGTTGCACCTACCACCCGACACCGAAGCAACTAATGCTAGGGAGGAAAATGAGAGGAAGAACAAGAAGGAGAACACCAAGAACTCCAATATCTAGATCCAAGGGGTTCCCCTCACATAGAGAAGAAAGTGATTGGTGGAAATGTGGATCTAGATCTCCTCTCTCTTTTCCCTCAAAAACTAGCAAGAATCCATGTAGGGATTGAGAGTTAGCAAGCTCGAAGAAGGTCAACAATGGGGGAAGAACATGAGCTCAAAGGATAAGATTCATTGGGGAAGAAGACCCCCTTTTATAGGAGGGGGAAAATCCAACCGTTATGTGCTCAGCCCGCACACGAGTGGTACTACCGCTCCACGAGCGGTACTACCGCTCAAGCAGAAAAAACAGGGAAAAGGAGCAACAAAACATGAACCTTGTGGCGGTAGTACCGCAGGAGACAGCGGTACTGCCGCTGGGTTAAGCGGTACTACCGCTCCCTTCGGCGGAACTGCCGCGCAGAACGAAGGGTAAAGGGAAAGAGGGGACCGGGCGGTACTACCGCGGAGAAAGGGCGGTACTGCCGCTAAGGAGCGGTACTGTCGCACTACTGCCGCAGCGAGGTACCGCACAATCTGACACAGAAATAGACCCCTCGAATCGACGCAGTAGGGACCTGGTAAGCCAACGGTAGTACTGCTGCGAAGTCACCGTCGGTACTACCGCTGCGGAGCGGTACTACCGCTTGTGACTCCTCAGCGGTACTACCGCTGGGTACCACGGTACTACCGCTGGGACCCTGACAAAAACCACACTCAAGAAAACCAGAACTGCCATAACTTCTGCATATGAGCTCTGAATTGAGCAAACTCAAGCTTGTTGGAAACAAGACGACGAGTAGCATCAAAACATCAAAACTCAAGCTTATAGTAAGAAGAGGCAGGGGAGGTATGCCTAACAAAAATAGGAGTGAAACCTCCAACCGAGAAGAACCGGCAAAACCTCCAACATCGAAAACATCATAGAAGATGCAAGCGAACTCCGTTTTCGATGAACTCAAGCTTGTCAACAAGATGACCGTAAGCTCTAAGACTCGCAAAGAGAACCAAACAAGAACCAAGAAATATGATGCAAGGATGCAATGGTTTGAGCTCTCAACGAACGAAACGATCAAGCTACTCATTGAGAGCCCCCCTTGATAGTATGGCAATCGATCCTATAACCCGGTCTCCCAACTACCATCATGAGACCGGTAAAATAGAAAACCTATCAAGGGAAAACCTTTGCCTTGCACATGGTCCACTTGAGCTAGATGACGATGATCTTGACTCCCTCAAGTTGGACCACCTTTCTTGATTGTGTTCGCTCGATGAAGACTAGTTGATTGCTCCCCCATACTCCACTATGGGTGAGCCTTTCTTCCGCACATCTTCACAAGTCCATTGTCACCACAATGGATGGCAAGCTTCAAGCATTTGATCTCTTCGTGATGCTCCACTTGAACTTGCACCGCAACCTTTCTTGATTGTGTTGAGTCGATGAAGACTAGTTGATTGCTCCCCCATACTCTACTATGGGCGAGCTACTCTTCCGCACACCTTCACAGGTCCATTGTCACCACAAAGGACAACAAGCTTCAAGCATTTGATCTATTCGTGGTGCTCCACTTGAACTTGCACACCGCAACCTAACCCCACAAAGAACCCTCACGAAGACCATGGGTTAGTACACAAAGCGTAATTGACAATGCTTACCATACCATGGGATCACTTGACCCCTCTCGGTACATCTTCTACGCTTTGTGGGTTGATCAACTTGATTCACTCTTTAACTTAGTCTTGATCAACCTCTCACAAGACCAATCTTTAGGTAATTCCTTGAATAGCACCTTGGTCGACACAAACTCTCCTTGAAACCAACACATGTACTCCAAGAAAAGCTTATGGACAAAACCTTCAAATATAACTCAAGGCAACCATTAGTCCATAGAGATTGTCATCAATTACCAAAACCAAACATGGGGGCACCGCATGTTCTTTCACCTCCACCCGACCCACTACCCCTGCCGCACCTCGCTGCTTCCTCTAGCCGCCCGCTGCATCCCAAAACCCTAACCTCACACCGTCTGAACCCTCCGCCATGTCCGGGTCCGATCTTTCCAACCGCTCCGCCGACTCAACCCCTCTGTCGGTGCCCCGGTCGAACCCCTTCGATTCCTTCGTCGGTTCCTCCGCCGCCATGCTCCCAGACCCTGCCTACATCCGTGATGTTCCCATCAAACGTCGCGTTTCGGTTATCCTCTCCCATAAAGAGGCGAAATTTTATGCATGGAAGACATACTTCAATCTCCTCTTTCGTGAGTATAACCTGTAGGATCACATCGATGGCACCGCCAACCTCTTCCTCCTGAACTGCGACACCGACTGCCTGGCGATCGACGCCACCATCATCTGGTGGCTCTTCCTCACCGTGTCCAAGGACATCTCCCACACCGTCGTTTGCGACAAGGATGATGCATGCACGGTGTGGAACAAGATCGCCGGCCTCTTCACCGACAACAGGCTCCGACGGATTGTCTTCCTGCAGCAGGAGTTCTTTAGGTGTCATCAAAACGACTCCTTTGTCGATGACTACTGCATGCGCCTCAAGACCCTCTCCGACGAGCTCAACGACATCGGCTTCAAGGTGCGCGACAAGCTGCTCCTATACACCCTCACCGCCGGCCTCAATGAAGACCTCGGCAACACCGCCTCCAACCTCATCCTCATGGCAAACCCTACCTTCGAGCGAGCGGTGGCATATCTCCGTCTCGAGGAACGCCGGTTGAAGCCTCTTCGCTCCCGTGCCGTTCACACTGCCTTCGTCGCCGGATAATCGCACGGTGGTCCCGCCCAACCCGCGGGGGCACCTCCCGGCTTCCCGGCGCCCTACCAGCCACCTGGGTCCCTCTTGCGTCGACCGGCGCCTACGGCACCCCGTACCAGCCGCGGCCCTCGACTCCCGCCGCTCTTGTGGCTCCTCCCCAACTACCACCACCACAGCCGCGCCAGTGCCGCCGCGGCCGTGGCAATGGCCAGCAGCGCAACTAGGGTCAGCAGCAGCAGTAGTGTGCTGGGCCTTCTCAGCCGCCTCAGCCGATGACGCCCTGGGGGGCGGCCACAACCCCTAGACTGGGTTTGTGCATGCCTACACTATGCCCATGCCACGGACACCTCTCCGAGTCTTCTAGGGCTGAGGTCGTCCATCCACCAGGCCTTCTTTGCTAGACAGCAGCTAAACCCGGTTGCTCTGCAGCCCTACTACTCTACTACTCCGGTTGGCTATGGCAGGCCAAACCCTAGCGCTGGCGCCCCTGGCTACTCGGGCTACGCCGCGCCGCTCTCCTACGACCTGGCCCTGCTGGCTGCACTTCACCAACAGCCCCCACCTGGTTCGTACTTTAATGGTGGCGATTGGTTCATGGAGACCGGTGAGGGAGTCCTGGACTAAGGGGTCCTCGGGCGTCCGGCCTGTTAGCCATGGGCCGGACTGATGGGCTGTGAAGATACGGAGATCGAAGATTGTACCCGTGTCCGGATAGGACTCTCCTTGGCGTGGAAGGCAAGCTTGGCGATAGAATATGTAGATTCCTTTCTTTGTAACCGACGTTGTGTAACCCTAGATCCTCCCGGTGTCTATATAAACCGGAGGACTTAGTCCGGATAGGATATACTCATTACCGTAGTCATACAGGCTAGACTTCTAGGGTTTAGCCATTACGATCTCGTGGTAGATCAACTCTTGTAATACTCATATTCATCAAGATCAATCAAGCAGGAAGTAGGGTGTTGCCTCCATAGAGAGGGCCTGAACCTGGGTAAACATCGTGTCCCCTGTCTCATGTTATCATCGACCTTAGACGCACAGTTCGGGACCCCCTACCCGAGATCCGCTGGTTTTGACACCGACATTGGTGCTTTCATTGAGAGTTCCTCGGTGATGTCGCTAAAAGGTTTGATGGACCCTTCAATCGTCAATATTGACGTTGTCCAAGGAGAAACTTTCCTCCCCGGGCAGATCTTCGTGTTTGGCGGCTTCACACTGCGGGCCAACTCGTTTGGCCATCTGGAGTAGATCGAAAGCTACGCCCCTGGTCATCAGGTCAGATTCGGGAGCTTGAATTACATTGCGGACATCCGTGGACACTTGATCTTCGCTGGATTCGAGACTGCGGTAGCCGCTCCCGGCCACCCCGATGATCATGACCTAAACCTGTCATCAGGCCGCATCCAGGAGATTGCTCCTGTAAACGCTCTAGCCCTAGACCCGGAGCAAGCTGCGCCATCCAAGGACGGGAGGATCAACCCCACCACAGAGGCCACAGATTCCACGGCATTGGAGTCGAACACAGACTTAACCTCTCACGGCATCTTTGTCATCGGAACTCCAGACTCGTCTCCGGCCGTAAGTTCCGAACCATGTGAACCTGCGGACGCCGAACTTGATCGTTTATCGATCTTTGAATTCAGCTCCGCACACATCTTCCAGCACTCGCCTTTGGTCGATGTGCTGAACTCATTAAAGAACATGTCCTTGGCGGAGGACTCACAGCCGAACTATATCCGGCTCGAACTAGGGGCTGACGGTGGAGAATTTTTCTTCCCATCCGCCACCCACTTCATAGCCACAGTCGAGGATTTGACCGATGAACTTGATTACGACTCCGATTATCGATGTTATGGATGACGATGCCGGAGAAGAAGAGGCCCAGAACCCGCCGTTCACCGGACGCTGGACGGCCACTTCCTCGTATGATCTATACATGGTGGATGCACCAAAGGAAAACAGCGGCGATGACAAGGAAGTTACAGCTGAGGATAAACCTTCCGAAATACAATCCAAACGCCAGCGTCAGTGGCGCCGCTCTAAGTCACGCCGCAGTAAAGACAACAACATCGGCACAGGAGAAGATAACACTCCAGAAGGTGCCGAAGACAACGAAGACCTCGTCGATACAGCTAATGAACAAGATGAATGGGAAGATGAGCAGGCTAGCCCTGGTAAACAGGCCACGCACAAAGATTTGAAGGACGATAATTACCTTCCATTCTCTGAGGATGAGGTGAGCCTCGGCATCGAGGATTTCATCGTTCCTGAGGAACCTCTTGAGCAGGAGAACTTCAAGCGCCAGCTAATAGCCACTACAAGGAGCCTGGAAAATAAGCAGCAGCAGCTTCAAGTTGACCAAGATCTGCTTAATGATAAATGGACTGATGTCCTAGCAGCCGAAGAATACGGCCTCAAGCGCCCAACCAAAAGCTACCCAAAGCGCAAATTGCTACCTCAGTTTGACGAGGAGGCACCCGAATACATACCACCATCGTACAATGCGACTGGCCAACCACCACGTGGTCGGGACAAAACAGCAACTCACGCCGAACACCAGCCCGCCCCGCCTCATCGCACAAGTAAGGGTAAATCAGCCCATGGCCATACATATGACCTCCGGCAAAACCTGAACAATAAAGCAGGACATACCAGATCAATCTACGGATCGCGAGGACGTGCTTCGACACGCGACGACGGCCACCTATTCGGACGTGACAAACCTAGTCATGCGTGGGCTGAAACCGCGGATGGACTCCATCAGAGCTATGTCACGACACAGCCCGGTACAGAGGCCCCGCACACCCTCATTGCTTCACTGATGAGGTCCTGGATCATGAATTCCCAGAAGGGTTCAAACCCGTGAAATATCGAATCATACGATGGAACCACGGACCCCGCGGTGTGGATCGAAGACTTCATTCTCCACATTTATATGGCCCACGGCGATGACCTCCATGCCATCAAATACCTCCCTTTAAAACTCAAGGGGCCAGCTCGGCATTGGCTAAACAGTCTCCCCAAAAATTCTATTGGCAACTAGGAGGACTTGGAAGAGGCTTTCCTCGATAACTTCCAAGGTACATATGTTCGACCCCCGGACGCTGATGACTTAAGCCATATAGTGCAACAGCCCAGCGAGTCCGCCAGGAAATTCTGGACTAGGTTTCTCCCTAGCGAGGATGATGACGAAGAGCCACGGCAACCGAACACAGGGGGACAGAAGAAGTTTCTCCCTCAGGTCAAAATGGTGAACATGATATATGCTACCCACATCCCCAAGAGGGAGCGCAAGCGTGCGCTCAGGGATGTCTACACGACAGAGCCAGACGCCCCAAAATTTAACCCATGGTCGTCATGGCCAATCACTTTTGATCACCGGGATCATCCGACCAGTATCCGCCATGGTGGCTCAGCCGCACTGGTCTTAGACCCAATAATAGATGGGTTCCACCTGACTCGCTTCCTTATGGACGGAGGTAGCAGTCTTAATATGCTCAGGATACAGTGCGAAAAATGGGCATTAACCCATCAAGGATCAAGCCTACAAAGACTACCTTTAAAGGAGTCATACCAGGCATAGAGGCCCGCTGTACGGGCTCAATCACATTAGAGGTTGTCTTCGGATCACCGGACAACTTCCGAAGCGAGGAGTTAATCTTCGATATCGTCCCATTCCGCAGCGGCTATCATGCACTGCTCGAACAAACGGCGTTTGCTCGATTCAACGTAGTACCACACTATGCTTATCTCAAGCTCAAGATGCCCGGCCCACGCGGCGCCATAATGGTCAATGGAAATACGGAACACTCCCTCCGTACAGAAGAGCACACAGCTGCCCTAGCAGCAGAAGTACAGAGCGGCCTTCTCAAGCAGAACCTTAATTTGGTTGCCGAGCCCACGGACAGCCTTAAGAGGGTCTGAACTACTCTGCAGCAGGAGAACTTGGCTCGTCAGGAGCTCGACTAGCAATCCCGCCTCCATCTCAGTCCCGATCAAGTGGTGGCATTCGTGCCGCGCGTACATAACTATGCACTCAAAATACCATGGGCGTCGACGGAGGCATAGCTAGCTTGTGGTCCATAGTACGGCTCAACCGACATTGGATACACAAATACTTTCACTTTTACTTGTCTCCTTTTCAGGTCTCAATCACACAGGCCCCATCGGATGGTCTGGTCATCGGTCCTCTTGAAGGATAAACACACCAAGACGGCGAGAAGCGCAGACATACGGGGGACTTTTTAGGTGATTCCGTTAACGATAACTCCACCTGTTTTTCAAGACCCACATGCAGCTCTCCCTTGGTTTCGGCATGTTAAATAGCCTGTTGCTTATCGCACTACCTGTATCAACGCGCTTTGACGTACTAATTAAATTACAATGAGAGCAGTTTGCAGCTGGAGCTTTAGGACCCTGGCCTTTTACCTTTGTACCTTCTCTGTTTTCTTTTTCTTTCCCAGCTCCCCTATGGATAACCCTATCAGGTAGCGCCCGTACACTTTGGTACGCTTGATGTTTTGCCAGGGGCTTTATAGCACCCCACATTACGGCAACAAAAGTCCGAACACTTTTTATAAGTATAGTTTGGCACCCCGAATTTAGCATTATATGCATTGGCTCTGAATCATGTCTTTGGTCAATAGTTGGGTTGCCCGGCTCCTGTGCTTGCTACCTTACATTCCGCTATACCGGCTAAGGTAGTTAAGGGAGAACTACTATGATTGTGCCTTGGTTTATCCAAAGGAGCACCTCAGTATAGAAAGCCGAAAACGGACTGTCATAATGCAGCGAGAGCCGGTCAGCTGTTCGGAGGTTGCAAATCGTTGGAGATTTCTTCCGCATTATGCGAAGGATTGGTACTTCCCGATCAGACGCTTATAGTACTCTAGTTCAGATACTAGGGGTTGCGCCCATGTTTTTATTGTCGTACTCCTATGGCTAAGTGAGGGCGTTACAGCCGCATAGTCTAGTTCCCTGGTTCGTTGCGCTAAACAAGTCCTTCAAGGATCATCTAATTGGATCAAGATTGTTTAGATTCCATCCCGAACACCCCCGTACTACCTACATGGGGGCAGAAGCCGACGACTGGTTAACCCGCAGATTTCATACAACATGGCCGCACAGGAAGTAAAAATTTAAAAACATAACCAGCATTATATTACACAATCACTTTGTTTTATCATACAAGGTAGGGGGAGCGCGAATACATTCATTCAAAGATAGTGTATTCGTACAATGATCCGCAACAATGCGGGGCCCCTCTAAGACATCGCCGAAGTATCGCTTAGGTGTGTGGTGCTCCTTCCCCTCCGGCGGCCCCCCGATCACTAACTTGACAGCGTCCAGCTTCGCCCACCAGACCTTGCAATAAGAGAAGGCCAGACGCGCGCCCTTGATGCAGACGGACCGCTTGATGACATCCAACCGAGGACAGGCATCCACCAGCTTCTTCACGAGGCCGAAATAGCTGCTGGGAATAGTTTTGGCTGGCCACAGCCAGATTATCATATCCCTCATGGCCAGTTCGGCCACCCTGTGCAGTTCGACCAGCTGTTTCAGCTGATCGCTGAAGGGCACCGGATGTTCTGGCGCGCAATATTGCGACCAGAACAGCTTCTCCGTGGAGCTCCCTTCTTCGGCTCGGAAGAACTCCGTAGCGTCGGTCACACTGCGTGGCAGATCAACAAAAGCCCCTGGAGAACTCCGAATCCGGGTTAGTAAAAGAAATTTCCTCTTCACACTCTTGCTTTGCATATTGAATGCCTTACCCGCCGCGATCTTCCTGGCCTCCCGGATCTCCTAGAGGGCGCCCTGGGCTTCAATCCGAGCCACCTCCGCACTCTTATGAACCTTGGCGAGTTCGGCCTCTTGAGCCGATGCATTGTGCTCCAAGGTCTCTCACTTCCTCACTGCATCCTGGAGCTCCTGTTGGACTTCGTTGGCACGAGCCCTGAGCTTTTTATGGGCGGCCTGCTCCTGGACAGCCCTCCCCTCGGCTTCGGCCAGGGCCTTTCTTAGGGCCTCGACCTCAGTCGCCACTTCTGTACAAATCATGGCATTTTGGTCATTGCATATCATTTTCCTCTTTTCGAATATATAACAGGTTATTGCTTACCTTGTTTTTCCCGGAGCTGCCTCTTCACTTGGCCCAGCTCCTCCTCGGCATCCGCCAGTTTCTGCTTCAGTCCGAAGACTTCGGCAGTATGCGAGGCTGCGGCCAATAATGATGCCTATGTTTATATTTCACAAAAATTCAGTTAGTTTCTTATCATAGGAGATTGATCCTCTGTCCGGCTTTTTCTTTCCGAACACCGGACAGTGTCTCAAGGGCTACTGTCTACATTAGGATTTTCGCATTTTTGTGTCGCTTACCTCAAAACCTGTCAGCAGGCGGCTGCAGGCTTCGGTTAGTCCGCTCTTGGCGGACTGAACCTTTTCAATTACCATGCCCATAAGGACACGGTGCTCATCCACAATGGAAGCGCTTCCCAGCGCTTCCAGCAGATTATCCGGTGCCCCTGGTTGGACAGGGGTCACCGGCGGAATAGCCATCCCCCCTTCTTTCGAAGGAGGCCGCGTGCTGGATTCCGGAGCCGCCTCGGTCTCCGGAATTGAGTCCGGTTGAGGGCCGAACTAAGTACGGCCCTCCTCGCCAGTCTCCATGGGGATTGATTCCCCTTGGCTTCCGGCGACGGGGTTTCGACTTCCGGCGCCTCCCGAGCCTCTCCCTCGCCTGGAACAGTCCTTCGGGATAGCATCTCCGCATCGTCCTTAGCCTTACGGGAGTGGGCGGCTGGCGGTGAATCGCTGGCCATCGCCTTGGAATCCAGCGAGCCTCCTGACGAGGATTGCGGGGAGCTGTTGTGGGCCGGACCACAGTAACATAACCAATCATCTCAATATAATGAGGAGGAGAAACTTTATGGGCGGATACAAGTCTTAGTACTTACGATGCGGCCCGAGGCTTAGTGCGGGGGGTGTCTCTCCGGACTGTTGTCGACGTCCCATGCGGAGTTATCCGCGAGGGAGCCTTTCCCCTTCTTGGGAGCTTCCGCCTCCAGAGTTGTGGAGGCCGCCCTCTTCTTCCTCCCCCCATCAGGGGGAGAGTCGCTTTCCTCCTCATCATCATCCTCATCGTCTTCGGCGGCGGGGGAACGGGTCTTGTCTTCGGACGTCGCGTCCAAAGTGCCCTTGCGGCGGGGGCCACTCCGGACCCCCTTGGCCTTTCCTATGGCCTTCTTTTCTGGTGCCTTATAAGGTGCCGGCTCCAGCATCTTCGCTAAACGCGGGATGACTGGTTCTTCGGGCAAGGGAGCCGGACACCGGATCTGCTTCGCCTTCTTCAACCAGTACTGAAAAAGCAATGATAATAAAAGCTTAGATATTGTCCTTCAAACAAGCAAGTAGAGGATGTGCTGAAAATAACATACCTCATTGGGGAGGTGATTTATGTCGTGACCACGGTCCGAATCTGTGGCCGGCGGTATCTCGTTGCCCTTGAAGAGAAACTTCCAGGCATCTTCGTGAGTTGTTTCAAAGAGCCTTTCCAAGGTGTGGTGCTTTTTCGGGTTGAAATCCCATAGAGGGCGGCTTCGGCTCTGGTAGGGGAGGATCCGGCGCACCAGCGTCACTTGGATTACATTGACAAGCTTGATGTCCCCATCGATTATGCTTTGAATGCGCATTTGCAGCCCAATCAGCTCGTCTGAAAAACACCAGTTCGGGCTCTTCTCGACCCAGGAGGTGAGACACACGGGAGCGTCGGAGTTGAATGCGGCAGCCACGGCCCAGGTAGCGCCGCGGGGTTCAGTGATGTAGAACCATTGGTTCTGCCATTCCTTGACAGACTCCACGAATGTGCCTTTGGGCCAAGAGACATTGGTGAGCTTGCTCACCATGGCACCCCCGCACTCTGCGTGCTATCCATCCACCACCTTGGGCTTCACATTAAAAGTTTTGAGCCATGCTACCTCTTTTAGCACTGTGTTGGTTTTCCCCGAAGAGGAAGGGATGATGCAGCAGAGTAGCGTAAGTATTTCCCTTAGTTTTTGAGAACCAAGGTATCAATCCAATAGGAGGCTACGCGCGAGTCCCTCGCACCTACACAAAACAAATAAATCCTCGCAACCAATGCAAATAGCGGTTGTCAATCCCAATAGGGCCACTTACGAGAGTGAGATCTGATAGATATGATAAGATAATATTTTTGGTATTTTAATGATAAAGATGCAAAGTAAAATAAAGGCAAAGGAAATAACAAAGTAGTAGGAGATTGATATGATAAAGATAGACCCGGGGGCCATAGGTTTCACTAGTGGCTTCTCTCGAGAGCATAAGTATTCTACGGTGGGTGAACAAATTACTGTTGAGCAATTGACAGAATTGAGCATAGTTATGAGAATATCTAGGTATGATCATGTATATAGGCATCACGTCCGAGACAAGTAGACCGACTCCTGCCTGCATCTACTACTATTACTCCACTCATCGACCGCTATCCAGCATGCATCTAGAGTATTAAGTTAAAAACAGAGTAACGCCTTAAGCAAGATGACATGATGTAGAGGGATAGACTCATGCAATATGAAAAAAAAACCATCTTGTTATCCTCGATGGCAACAATACAATACGTGCCTTGCTGCCCTTACTGTCACCGGGGAAGGACACCGCAAGATTGAACCCAAATCTAAGCACTTCTCCCATTGCAAGAAAGATCAATCTAGTAGGCCAAACCAAACTGATAATTTGAAGAAACTTGCAAAGATAACCAATCATACATAAAAGAATTCAGAGAAGATTTAAATATTATATGTAGATAGACTTGATCATAAACACACAATTCATCGGTCTCAACAAACACACCGCAAAAAGAAGATTACATCGAATAGATCCCCACAAGAGAGGGGGAGAACATTGTATTGAGATCGAAAAAGAGAGAAGAAGCCATCAAGCTACTAACTATGGACCCGTAGGTCTGAGGTAAACTACTCACACTTCATCGGAGGGCTATGGTGTTGATGTAGAAGCCCTCCGTGATCGATGCCCCCTCCGGTGGAGCTCCGGAATAGGCCCCAAGATGGGATCTCATGGATACAGAAAGTCGCGGCGGTGGAATTAGGTTTTTGGCTCCGTCTCTGATCGTTTGGGGGTACGTGGGTATATATAGGAGGAAGAAGTACGTCGGTGGAGCAACAAGGGGGCCACGAGGGTGTAGGGCGCGCCTGGGGGGTAGGTGCGCCCCCCTACCTCGTGGCCTCCTGTTAATTGTCTTGACGTAGGGTCCAAGTCTCCTGAGTTGTATTCGATAAGAAAATCACGTTCCCAAAGGTTTCATTCCGTTTGGACTCCGTTTGATATTCCTTTTCTTCGAAACCCTAAAACAGGCAAAAAACAGCAATTTTGGGCTGGGCCTCAGGTTAATAGGTTAGTCCCAAAAATAATATAAAAGTGGATAATAAAGCCCAATAATGTCCAAAACAGTAGATAATATAGCATGGAGCAATCAAAAATTATAGATACGTTGGAGACATATCAAGCATCCCCAAGCTTAATTCCTGCTCGTCCTCGAGTAGGTAAATGATAAAAACATAAATTTTGATGCGGAGTGCTACTTGGCATAATTTTAATGTAATTCTTCTTAATTGTGGTATGAATATTCAGATCCAAATGATTCAAGACAAAAGATCATATTGACATAAAAATTATAATACTTCAAGCATGCTAACTAAGCAATTATGTCTTCTCAAAATAACATGGCCAAAGAAAGTTCATCCCTACAAAATCATATGGTTTAGTCATGTTTCATTTTCGTCACACAAGAATGCTATCATCATGCACAACCCCGATGACAAGCCAAGCAATTGTTTCATACTTTAGTAATCTCAAACCTATAAACTTTCACGCAATATATGAGCGCGAGCCATGGACATAGCACTATAGGTGGAATAGAATATAATGAGGGGGTTATGTGGAGAAGACAAAAAGGAGAAAGTCTCACATCAACGAGGCTAATCAATGGGCTATGGAGATGCCCACTGATTGATGTTAATGCAAGGAGTAGGGATTGCCATGCAACGGATACACTAGAGCTATAAATGTATGAAAGCTCAACCAAAGAAACTAGTGGGTGTGCATCCAACTTGCTTGCTCACGAAGACCTAGGGCACTTGAGGAGGCCCATTGTTGGAATATACAAGCCAAGTTCTATAATGAAAAATTCCCACTAGTATATGAAAGTGATAACATGAGAGACTTTCTACTATGAAGATCATGGTGCTACTTTGAAGCACAAGTGTGGCAAAGGATAGTAACATTGTCCCTTCTCTCTTTTTCTCTCATTTTTTCTCTTTTTGGGGGCCTTCTCCTTTTTTATGGCCTTTCTCCTTTTTTGGATCTTCTCTTTTTTTATGGCCTTTCTATTTTTTTTATATTCCTCACTTGGGACAATGCTCTAGAAAATGATGATCATCACACTTCTATTTATTTACAACTCGATACTAGAACAAAAGATGACTCTATATGAATGCCTCCGGCGGTGTACCGGGATATGCAATGGACCAAGAGTGACATGTATGAAAGAATTATGAATGGTGGCCTTGCCACAAATACTATGTCAACTACATGACCATGCTAAGCAATATGACAATGATGAATGTGTCATGACGAACGGAATGATGGAAAGTTGCATGGCAATATATCTCGGAATGGCTATGAAAATGCCATAATAGGTAGGTATGGTGGCTGTTTTGAGGAAGATATAAGGAGGTTTATGTGTGAAAGAGCGTATCATATCACGGGGTTTGGATGCACCGGCAAAGTTTGCTCCAACTCTCAATGTGAGAAAGGGCAATGCATGGTGGCGAAGAGGCTAGCAAGGATGGAAGGCTGAGAATGCGTATAATCCATGGACTCAACATTAGTCATAAAGAACTCACATACTTATTGCAAAAATCTACAAGTCATCAAAAACCTCGGTACTACGCGCATGCTCCTAGGGGGATAGATTGGTAGGAAAATACCATCGCTCGTCCCCGACCGCCACTCATAAGGAAGACAATCAAATAACACCTCATGTTTCAAATTTGTTGCATAACGTTTACCATACGTGCATGCTACGGGACTTGCAAACCTCAACACAAGTATTTCTCAATTTCACAACTACTCAACTAGCACGACTTTGATACTATTACCTCCATATCTCAAAACAATCATCAAGCATCAAACTTCTCTTAGTATTCAACACACTCATAAGAAAGTTTTATTATTAATCTTGCATACCAAGCATATTAGGATTTTAAGCAAATTACCATGCGATTAAGACTCTCAAAATAATCTAAGTGAAGCATGAGAGATCAATAGTTTCTATAAAACAAATCCACCACCGTGCTCTAAAAGATATAAGTGAAGCACTAGAGCAAAATTATATAACTCAACAGATATAAGTGAAGCACATAGAGTATTCTAACAAATTCCAAATCATATATGGCTCTCTCAAAAGGTATGTACAGCAAGGATGATTGTGGTAAACTAACAATCAAAGACTCAAATCATACACGACGCTCCAAGAAAAACATATATCATGTGGTAAATAAAAATATAGCTCCATGTAAAGTTACCGATAGAAGTAGACGAAAGAGGGGATGCCTTTCGGGGCATCCCCAAGCTTTGGCTTTTAGGTGTCCTTAGATTATCTTAGGGGTGCCATGGGCATCCCCAAGCTTAGGCTCTTGCCACTCCTTGTTCCATAATCCATCAAATCTTTACCCAAAACTTGAAAACTTCACAACACAAAACTTAAAGTAGAAAATCTCGTGAGCTCCGTTAGCGAAAGAAAATAAAAAATCACTTCAAGGTACTGTAATGAACTCATTATTTATTTATATTGGTGTTATACCTACTGTATTCCAACTTCTCTATGGTTTATAAACTATTTTACTAGCCATAGATTCATCAAAATAAGCAAACAACACACGAAAAACAGAATCTGTCAAAAGCAGAACAGTCTGTAGTAATCTGTAGCTAGCGCAAGATCTGGAACCCCAAACATTCTAAAATAAATATCTGGACGTGAGTAATTTATCTATTAATCATATTCAAAAATAATTAACTAAATAGCACTCTCCAAATAAAAATGACAGCAGTTATCGTGAGCGCTAAAGTTTCTGTTGTTTACAGCAAGTTCAACAAGACTTTCCCCAAGTCTTCCCAATGGTTCTACTTGGCACAAACACTAATTAAACACAAAAACACTACCAAAACAGAGGCTAGATAAATTATTTATTACTAATCAGGAGCAAAAATCAAGGAATAAAAATAAAATTGGGTTGCCTCCCAACAAGCACTATCGTTTAACACCCTTAGTTAGGCATAACAAGCAAGAATAGATCTAGGTATTGCCATCTTTGGTAGGCAATCCATAAGTGGCTTTCATAATAGATTCATAAGGTAATTTAATTTTATTTCTAGGAAAGTGTTTCATGCCTTTCCTTAATGGAAATTGGAATCTAATATTTCCTTCCTTCATATCAATAATTGCACCAATCATTCTAAGGAAAGGTCTACCAAGAATAATAGGACATGAAGGATTGCAATCTATGTCAAGAACAATAAAATCTATGGGCACATAATTCCTATTTGCAACAATAGGAATATCATTAATTCTTCCCATAGGTTTCTTAATAGTGGAATCCGCAAGGTGCAAGTTTAGAGAGCAGTCATTAAAATCACGGAAACCTAACAAATCACACAAAGTCTTTGGAATCATGGAAACACTAGCACCCAAATCACATAAAGCATAGCATTCATAATTTTTAATTTTAATTTAATAGTTAGTTCACACTCATCATAAAGTTTTCTAGGGATAGAAACTTCCAATTCAAGTTTTTCTTCATAAGATTGCATCAAGGCGTCAATAATATGTTTAGTAAATGCTTTATTTTGACTATAAGCATGAGGGGAATTTAGCACGGATTGCAACAAGGAAATACAATCAATCAAAGAGCAATTTTCATAGTTAAATACCTTGAAATCCATAATAGTGGGTTTAGCAACATCTAGGGTTTTAATTTCTTCAATCCCACTTTTATCAAATTTAGCATCAAGATCAACAAATTCAGAATTCTTGGAACGTCTTCTAGGTAAAGGTGGATCATACTTAGTCCCATCATTATCAAGATTCATATTGCAAAACAAAGATTTAATAGGGGACACATCAATAACTTTTAGATCTTCATCATTATTTTCATAGGTACTAGAAGAACACGCTCTTATAAAGGCATCTTTCTTAGCATGCATCCTAGCGGTTCTTTCTTTGCACCCATCAATGGAAATTCTCATGGCTTTGAGAGAATCATTGATATCATGCTTAGGTGGAATATATCTAAGTTTCAAAGAATCAACATCAAGAGCAATTCTATCAACATTCCTAGCCAAATCATCAATCTTAAGCAATTTTTCTTCAATCATAGCATTAAAATTCTTTTGCAAAGTAATAAATTCTTTAATATTAGATTCAAAATCAGAGGGCATCTTATTATAATTTCCATAAGAATTGTTGTAGTAATTACCATAATTATTAGAGGGATTACTAGGATAAGGCCTAGAGTTGAAATTTCCTCTATACGCGTTATTACCAAAAAAAATCCTACCAACAAAATTCACATCCATAGATTCATTATTATTATCAATCAAAGTAGACAAGGGAATATCATTAGGATCAGAAGAAACACTCTTATTAGCAAATAATTTCATAAGTTCATCCATCTTTCCACTCAAAACATTAATTTCTTCTATCGCATGCACCTTTTTATTAGTAGATCTTTCAGTATGCCATTGAGAATAATTAATCATAATATTATCTAGGAGTTTAGTAGCTTCTCCTAAAGTGATTTCCATAAAAGTGCCTCCCGCGGTCGAATCTAAAAGATATCTAGAAGCAAAATTCAATCCGGCATAAAAATTTTGTATAATCATCCACAAATTTAAACCATGAGTAGGGCAATTATGTATCATTAATTTCATTCTCTCCCAAGCTTGTGCAACATGTTCATGATCAAGTTGCTTAAAGTTCATAATATCGTTTCTAAGAGAGATGATCTTAGCGGGAGAAAAATACTTAGAGATAAAAGCATCTTTGCACTTATTCCATGAATCAATACTATTTTTAGGCAAAGACGGAAACCAAGCTTTAGCACGATCTCTAAGCGAAAAAGGAAATAGTTTCAATTTAACAATATCATTATCCACATCTTTCTTCTTTTGCATGTCACACAAATCAATGAAGCTATTTAGATGGGTAGCGGCATCTTCACTAGGAAGGCCGGAAAATGGATCTTTCATGACAAGATTCAGCAAAGCAGCATTAATTTCACAAGATTCAGCATCAGTAAGAGGAGCAATCGGAGTGCTAATAAAATCATTGTTGTTGGTATTGGTGAAATCACACAATTTAGTATTATCTTGAGCCATCGCGACAAGCAAGCAAACTAACACACAAGCAAACAAAAAAAGCAAACGGGCAAAAAGAGGCAAATAGAGAAAGAGAGGGAGGATGGAGAGAGAGAGGGCGAATAAAACGGCAAGGGTGAATTGGGGGCAGAGGAAAAAGAGAGGCAAATGGCAAATAATGTAATGCGGGAGATAAGGGTATGTGATGGGTACTTGGTATGTTGACTTTTGCGTAGACCTCCCCGGCAACGGCGTCAGAAATCCTTCTTGCTACCTCTTTTAGCACTGCGTTGGTTTTCCCCGAAGAGGAAGGGATGATGCAGCGGAGTAGCGTAAGTATTTCCCTCAGTTTTTGAGAACCAAGGTATCAATCCAGTAGGAGGCTACGCGTGAGTCCCTCGCACCTGCACAAAACAAAAAAAATCCTCGCAACCAACGCAAATAGGGGTTGTCAATCCCTATAGGGCCACTTACGAGAGTGACATCTGATAGATATGATAAAATAATATTTTTGGTATTTTAATGATAAAGATGCAAAGTAAAATAAAGGCAAAGTAAATAAGAAAGTAGTAGGAGATTGATATGATAAAAATAGACCCAGGGGTCATAGGTTTCACTAGTGGCTTCTCTCGAGAGCATAAGTATTCTACGGCGGGTGAACAAATTACTGTTGAGCAATTGACAGAATTGAGCATAGTTATGAGAATATCTAGGTATGATCATGTATATAGGCATCACGTTCGAGACAAGTAGACCGACTCCTGCCTGCATCTACTACTATTACTCCACTCGTCGACCGCTATCCAGCATGCATCTAGAGTATTAAGTTAAAAACAGAGTAACGCCTTAAGCAAGATGACATGATGTAGAGGGATACACTCATGCAATATGAAAAAAAAACATCTTGTTATCCTCGATGGCAACAATACAATACGTGCCTTGATGCCCTTACTGTCACCGGGAAAGGACACCGCAAGATTGAACCCAAAGCTAAGCACTTCTCCCATTGCAAGAAAGATCAATCTTGTAGGCCAAACCAAACTGATAATTCGAAGAGACTTGCAAAGATAACCAATCATACATAAAAGAATTCAGAGAAGATTCAAATATTATTCGTAGATAGACTTGATCATAAACCCACAATTCATCGGTCTCAACAAACACACCGCAAAAAGAAGATTACATCGAATAGATCTCCACAAGAGAGGGGGAGAACATTGTATTGAGATCCAAAAAGAGAGGAGAAGCCATCAATATACTAACTATGGACCCGTAGGTCTGAGGTAAACTACTCACACTTCATCGGAGGGCTATGGTGTTGATGTAGAAGCCCTCCGTGATCGATGCCCCCTCCGGCGAAGCTCTGGAACAGGCCCCAAGATGGGATCTCGTGGATACATAAAGTTGCGGCGGTGGAATTAGGTTTTTGGCTCCGTCTCTGATAATTGGGGGTACGTGGGTATATATAGGAGGAAGAAGTACGTCGGTGGAGCAACAGGGGGCCCACGAGGGTGGAGGGCGCGCCTGGGGGGTTAGGCGCGCGCCCCTACCTCGTGGCCTCCTGTTAATTGTCTTGACGTAGGGTCCAAGTCTCCTGAGTTGTGTTCGGTGACAAAATCACGTTCCCGAAGGTTTCATTCCGTTTGGACTCCGTTTGATATTCGTTTTCTTCGAAACCCTAAAACAGGCAAAAAAACAGCAATTCTGGGCTGGGCCTCCGGTTAATAGGTTAATCCCAAAAATAATATAAAAGTGGATAATAAAGCCCAATAATGTCCAAACCAGTAGATAATATAGCATGGAGCAATCAAAAATTATAGATACGTTGCAGACGTATCAAGCCACAACCCGAAGTGGGGTTGGATGCAGAGGAAGGCCTCGCACATGACGATGAACATCGAGATATTGAGGAAGGAGTTCGGGGATAGATCGTGGAAGTCTATCCCGTAGTAGAGCATTATCCCGCGGACGAAGGGGTGGAGTGGAAACCCTAGCCCGCGGAGGAAATGGGGGACGAACACTACCCTCTTGTTGGGCTCCGGCGTGGGAATGATTTGTCCCCGGGCTGGAAGACGGTGGGCGATTTCCTTCGCCAAGTACCCGGCCGACCGAAGCTCGGCGATGTCCTCCTCCTTGACGGAGGAAGCCATCCACTTGCCTTGACCTCCGGATCCGGACATGGCGTAGTGCTTTCTCGAGTGGGAAACAGATGAGAACTTGGGCGCTGGAGCTCAAGAGTGAAGGAAATATGCCCTAGAGGCAATAATAAAGTTATTATTTATTTCCTTATATCATGATAAATGTTTATTATTCATGCTAGAATTGTATTAACCAGAAACATAATACATGTGTGAATACATAGACAAAGAGAGTGTCACTAGTATGCCTCTACTTGACTAGCTCGTTGATCGAAGATGGTTATGTTTCCTAACCATAGACATGAGTTGTCATTTGATTAACGGGATCACATCATTAGGAAAATGATGTGATTGACTTGACCCATTCTGTTAGCTTAGCACTTGATTGTTTACTTTGTTGCTATTGCTTTCTTCATAACTTATACATGTTCCTATGACTATGAGATTATGCAACTCCCGTTTACCGGAGGAACACTTTGTGTGCTACCAAACATCACAACATAGCTGGGTGATTATAAAGGAGCTCTACAAGTGTCTCTGAAGGTACTTGTTGGGTTGGCGTATTTCGAGATTAGGATTTGTCACTCTGATTGTCGGAGAGGTATCTCTGGGCCCTCTCGGTAATGCACATCACTCAAGCCTTGCAAGCATTGCAACTAATAAGTTAGTTGCAGGATGATGTATTACGGAACGAGTAAAGAGACTTGCTGGTAACGAGATTGAACTAGGTATTAAGATACCGACGATCGAATCTCGGGCAAGTAACGTACCGATGACAAAGGGAACAATGTATGTTGTTATGCGGTCTGACCGATAAAGATCTTCGTAGAATATGTAGGAGCAAATATGAGCATCCAGGTTCCACTATTGGTTATTGACCGGAGACCTGTCTCGGTCATGTCTACATAGTTCTCGAACCCGTAGGGTCCGCACGCTTAAAGTTCGGTGACGATCGTAATTAGGGTTTTTGTTTTTTGATGAACCGAAGGTTGTTCGGAGTTCCGGATATGATCACGGACATGGCGAGGAGTCTCGAAATGGTCGAGACATAAAGATTGATATATTGGAAGCCTATATTTGGATATCAGAAATGTTCCGGGT
>NC_041382.1:623869551-623888749 GCF_002162155.2 Triticum dicoccoides
CTACATGGGCCCTAAGGGAGAATGGGAGGGCCAGCCAGGGCAGGCGCGCGCCCCCTCCCCCTAGTCCGAATAGGACAAGGAAGGGGGGCGGCGCCCCCCTTTCCTCTTTTCCCCTTCCCCTTGCCTTCTCCAACAAGGCAAGAGGGGGGGTCCTACTCCCGGTGGGAGTAGGACTCCTCCAGGCGCACCCCTAGGGCCGGCTGCACCTCCCCCTCTCCCTTCTTTATATACAGAGGCAAGGGGGCACCCCATGACACACAAGTTGATCTTCATGATCGTTCCTTATCCGTGTGCGGTGCCCCCTTCCACCATATTCCACCTCCGTCATATCGTAACGGTGCTTAGGCGAAGCCCTGCGTCGATAGAACATCATCATCGTCATCACGCTGTTGTGCTGACGAAACTCTCCCTCAACACTCGGCTGGATCGGAGCTCGAGGGACGTCACCGAGTTGAACGTGTGCAGAACTCGGAGGTGCCGTACGTTCGGTACTTGGATCAGTCGGATCGGGAAGACGTACGACTACTTCCTATATGTTGTGTCAACGCTTCCGTTGTCGGTCTACGAGGGTACGTAGACAACACTCTATCCTCTCATTGCTATGCATCACCATGATCTTGCATGTGCGTAGGAATTTTTTTGAAATTACTACGTTCCCCAATAGTGGCATCCGAGCCTAGGTTTTATGCATTGATGTTATATGCACGAGTAGAACACAAGTGAGTTGTGGGCGATATAAGTCATACTGCTTACCAGCATGTCATACTTTGGTTCGGCGGTATTGTTGGATGAAGCGGCCCGGACCGACATTACGCGTACGCTTACGCGAGACTGGTTCTACCGACGTGCTTTGCACACAGGTGGCTGGCAGGTGTCAGTTTCTCCAACTTCAGTTGAACCGAGTGTGGCTACACCCGGTCCTTGCGAAGGTTAGAACAGCACCAACTTGACAAACTATCGTTGTGGTTTTGATGCATAGGTAAGAATGGTTCTTGCTAAGCCCGTAGCAGCCACGTAAAACTTGCAACAACAAAGTAGAGGACGTCTAACTTGTTTTTGCAGGGCATGTTGTGATGTGATATGGTCAAGACATGATGCTAAATTTTATTGTATGAGATGATCATGTTTTGTAACCGAGTTATCGGCAACTGGCAGGAGCCATATGGTTGTCACTTTATTGTATGCAATGCAATTGCGCTATAATGCTTTACTTTATCACTAAGCGGTAGCGATAGTCGTGGAAGCATAAGATTGGCGAGACAATAATGATGCTACGATGGTGATCAAGGTGTCGCGCCGGTGACGATGGTGATCATGACGGTGCTTTGGAGATGGAGATCATAAGCACAAGATGATGATGGCCATATCATATCACTTATATTGATTGCATGTGATGTTTGTCTTTTATGCATCTTATCTTGCTTTGATTGAGGGTAGCATTATAGATGATCTCTCACCAAATTTCAAGATAAAAGTGTTCTCCCTGAGTATGCACCATTGCCAAAGTTCGTCGTGCCCAGACACCACATGATGATCAGGTGTGATAAGCTCTACGTCCATCTACAACGGGTGCAAGCCAGTTTTGCACACGCAGAATACTCAGGTCAAACTTGACGAGCCTAGCATATGCAGACATGGCCTCGAAACACTGAGACCGAAAGGTCGAGCGTGAATCATATAGTAGATATGATCAACATATTGATGTTCACCATTGAAAGCTAATCCATTTCACGTGATGATCGGTTATGGTTTAGTTGATTTGGATCACGTGATCACTTAGAAGATTAGAGGGATGTCTTTCTAAGTGGGAGTTCTTAAGTAATATGATTAATTGAACTTAAATTTATCATGAACTTAGTGCCTGATAGTATCTTGCTTGTCTATGTTTAATTGTAGATAGATGGCCCGTGCTGTTGTTCCGTTGAATTTTAATGCGTTCCTTGAGAAAGCAAAGTTGAAAGATGATGGTAGCAATTACACGGACTGGGTCCGTAACTCGAGGATTATCCTCATTGATGCACAGAAGAATTACGTCCTGGAAGCACCACTAGGTGCCAGGCCTGCTGCTGGAGCAACACCAGATGTTATGAACGCCTGGCAGAGCAAAGCTAATGACTACTCGATAGTTCAGTGTGCCATGCTTTACGGCTAGGATTGGGACTTCAACGACGTTTTGAACGTCATGGAGCATATGAGATGTTCCAGGAGTTAAAGTTAATATTTCAAACAAATGCCCGGATTGAGAGATATGAAGTCTCCAATAAATTCTATAGCTGCAAGATGGAGGAGAATAGTTCTGTCAGTGAACATATACTCAAAATGTCTGGGTATCATAATCACTTGACTCAACTAGGAGTTAATCTTCCTGTTGATAGTGTCATTGACAGAGTTCTTCAATCACTGCCACCAAACTACAAGAGCTTCGTGATGAACTATAACATGCAAGGGATGGATAAGACAATTCCCGAGATCTTCGCAATGCTAAAGGCTGCGGAGGTAGAAATCAAGAAGGAGCATCAAGTGTTGATGGTCAACAAGACCGCCAGTTTCAAGAAAAAGGGCAAAGGGAAGAAGAAGGGGAACTTCAAGAAGAACAGTAAGCAAGTTGCTGCACAAGAGAAGAAATCCAAATCTGGACCTAAGCCTGAAACTGAGTGCTTCTACTGCAAGAAGACTGGACACTGGAAGCGGAACTACCCCATGTATTTGGCGGATAAGAAGGATGGCAAGGTGAACAAAGGTATATGTGATATACATGTTATTGATGTGTACCTTACTAGAGCTCGCAGTAGCACCTGGGTATTTGATACTGGTTCTGTTGCTAACATTTGCAACTCGAAACAGGGACTACGAATTAAGCGAATACTGGCAAAGGACGAGGTGACGATGTGCGTGGGAAATGGTTCCAAAGTCGATGTGATCACGGTCGGCACGCTACCTCTACATCTACCTCCGGGATTAGTTTTAGACCTAAATAATTGTTATTTGGTGCCAGCCTTGAGCATGAACATTATATCTGGATCTTGTTTGATGCGAGACGGTTATTCATTTAAATCAGAGAATAATGGTTGTTCTATTTATATGAGTAATATCTTTTATGGTCATGCACCCTTGAAGAGTGGTCTATTTTTGATGAATCTCGATAGTAGTGATACACATATTCATAATGTTGAAGCCAAAAGATGCAGAGTTGATAATGATAGTGCAACTTATTTGTGGCACTACCGTTTAGGTCATATCGGTGTAAAGCGCATGAAGAAACTCCATACTGATGGACTTTTGGAATCACTTGATTATGAATCACTTGGTACTTGCGAACTGTGCCTCATGGGCAAGATGACTAAAACGCCGTTCTCCGGTACTATGGAGAGAGCAACGGATTTGTTGGAAATCATACATACAGATGTATGTGGTTCGATGAATATTGAGGCTCATGGCGGATATCATTATTTTCTCACCTTCACAGATGATTTAAGTAGATATGGGTATATCTACTTAATGAAACATAAGTCTGGAACATTTGAAAAGTTCAAAGAATTTCAGAGTGAAGTTGAAAATCATCATAACAAGAAAATAAAGTTTCTACGATCTGATCGTGGAGGAGAATATTTGAGTTACGAGTTTGGTCTACATTTGAAATAATGCGGAATAGTTTCGCAACTCACGCCACCCGGAACACCACAACATAATGATGTGTCCGAACGTCGTAATCGTACTTTACTAGATATGGTGCGATCTATGATGTCTCTTACAGATTTACCGCTATCGTTTTGGGGTTATGCTTTAGAGACGACTGCATTCACGTTAAATAGGGCACCATCGAAATCCGTTGAGGCGACGCCTTATGAACTGTGGTTTGGCAAGAAACCAAAGTTGTCGTTTCTGAAAGTTTGGGGCTGCGATGCTTATGTGAAAAAACTTCAACCTGATAAGCTCGAACCCAAATCGGAGAAATGTGTCTTCATAGGATACCCAAAGGAAACTGTTGGGTACACCTTCTATCACAGATCCGACGGTAAGACTTTCGTTGCTAAGAATGGATCCTTTCTAGAGAAGGAGTTTCTCTCGAAAGAAGTGAGTGGGAGGAAAGTAGAACTTGATGAGGTAATTGTACCTGCTCCCTTATTGGAAAGTAGTACATCACAGAAACTGGTTTCTGTGACACCTACACCAATTAGTGAGGAAGCTAATGATAATGATCATGAAACTTTAGATCAAGTTACTACCGAACCTCGTAGATCAACCAGAGTAAGATCCGCACCAGAGTGGTACGGTAATCCTGTTCTGGAAGAAATGCTACTAGATCATGATGAACCTACGAACTATGAAGAAGTGATGGTGAGCCCAGATTCTACAAAATGGCTAGAAGCCATGAAATCTGAGATGGGATCCATGTATGAGAACAAAGTGTGGACTTTGGGTGACTTTCCCGTTGATCGGCAAGCAATTGAGAATAAATGAATCTTCAAGAAGAAGACTGACGCTGACGGTAATGTTACTGTCTACAAAGCTCGACTTGTTGCGAAAGGTTTTCGACAAGTTCAAGGGATTGACTACGATGAGACCTTCTCACCCATAGCGATGCTTAAGTATGTCCGAATCATGTTAGCAATTGCCGCATTTTATGATTATGAAATTTGGCAAATGGATGTCAAAACTGCAATCCTGAATGGATTTATGGAAGAAGAGTTGTATATGATGCAACCAGAAGGTTTTGTCGATCCAAAGGGAGCTAACAAAGTGTGCAAGCTCCAGTGATCCATTTATGGACTGGTGCAAACCTCTCGGAGTTGGAATAAACGCTTTGATAGTGTGATCAAAGCATTTGGTTTTGTATAAACTTTTGGAGAAGCCTGTATTTACAAGAAAGTGAGTGGGAGCTCTGTAGCATTTCTGATATTATATGTGGATGACATATTATTGATTGGAAATGATATAGAATTTCTGGATAGCATAAACGGATACTTGAATAAGAGTTTTTCAATGAAAGACCTCGGTGAAGCTGCTTACATATTGGGCATTAAGATCTATAGAGATAGATCAAGACGCTTAATTGGACTTTCACAAAGCACATACCTTGACAAAATTTTGAAGAAGTTCAAAATGGATCAAGCAAAGAAAGGGTTCTTGCCTGTGTTACAAGGTGTGAAGTTGAGTAAGACTCAGTGTCCGACCACCACAGAAGATAGAGATAAAATGAAAGATGTTCCCTATGCTTCAGCCATAGGCTCTATCATGTATGCAATGTTGTGTACCAGACCTGATGTGTGCCTTGTTATAAGTCTAGCAGGGAGGTACCAAAGTAATCCAGGAGTGGATCACTGGAAAGCGGTCAAGAACATCCTGAAGTACCTAAAAAGGACTAAGGATATGTTTCTCGTATATGGAGGTGACAAAGAGCTCATCGTAAATGGTTACGTTGATGCAAGCTTTGACACTGATCCGGACGATTCTAAATCGCAAACCGGATACATGTTTATACTGAACGGTGGAGCTGTCATTTGGTGCAGTTCTAAACAAAGCGTCGTGGCGGGATCTACATGTGAAGCGGAGTACATAGCTGCTTCGGAAGCATCAAATGAAGGAGTCTGGATGAAGGAGTTCATATCCGATCTAGGTGTCATACCTAGTGCATCGGGTCCAATGAAAATATTTTGTGACAATACTGGTGCAATTGCCTTGGCGAAGGAATCTAGATTTCACAAAAGAACCAAACACATCAAGAGACGCTTCAATTCCATTCGGGATTTAGTCCAAGTGGGAGACATACAAATTTGCAAGATACATACGGATCTGAATGTTGCAGACCCGTTGACTAAGCCTCTTCCACGAGCAAAATATGATCAACACCAAGGCTCCATGGGTGTTAGAATCATTACTGTGTAATCTAGATTATTGACTCTAGTGCAAGTGGGAGACTGAAGGAAATATGCCCTAGAGGCAATAATAAAGTTATTATTTATTTCCTTATATCATGATAAATGTTTATTATTCATGCTAGAATTGTATTAATCGGAAACATAATACATGTGTGAATACATAGACAAACAGAGTGTCACTAGTATGCCTCTACTTGACTAGCTCGTTAATCGAAGATGGTTATGTTTCCTAACCATAGACATGAGTTGTCATTTGATTAACGGAATCACATCATTAGGAGAATGATGTGATTGACTTGACCCATTCCGTTAGCTTAGCACTTGATTGTTTAGTTTATTGCTATTGCTTTCTTCATAACTTATACATGTTCCTATGACTATGAGATTATGCAACTCCCGTTTACCGGAGGAACACTTTGTGTGCTACCAAACGTCACAACGTAACTGGGTGATTATAAAGGTGCTCTACAGGTGTCTCCGGAGGTACTTGTTGGGTTGGCGTATTTCGAGATTAGGATTTGTCACTCAGATTATCGAAGAGGTATCTCTGGGCCCTCTCGGTAATGCACATCACTCAAGCCTTGCAAGCATTGAAACTAATAAGTTAGTTGTAGGATGATGTATTACGGAACGAGTAAAGAGACTTGTCGGTAACGAGATTGAACTAGGTATTAAGATACCGACTATCGAATCTCGGGCAAGTAACATACTGATGACAAAGGGAACAACGTACGTTGTTATGCGGTCTGACCGATAAAGATCTTCGTAGAATGTGTAGGAGCCAATATGAGCATCCAGGTTCCGCTATTGGTTATTGACCGGAGACGTGTCTCAGTCATGTCTACATAGTTCTCGAACCCGTAGGGTCCCCACGCTTAAAGTTCGGTGATGATCGTAATTAGGGTTTTTGTGTTTTGATGAACTGAAGGTTGTTCGGAGTGCCGGATATGATCACGGACATGACGAGGAGTCTCGAAATGGTCGAGACATAAAGATTGATATATTGGAAGCCTATATTTGGATATCGGAAACGTTCCGGGTGAAATCGGGATTTTACCGAAGTACTGGGGGGTTACCGGACCCCCCCCCCCCGGGGGGGGGGGTTAATGGGCCTACATGGGCCCTAAGGGAGAAGAGGAGGGCAGGCTGCGCGCCCCCTTTTCCCCTAGTCCGAATAGGACAAGGAAGGGGGGCGGCGCCCCCCTTTCCTCTTTTCCCCTTCCTCTTTCCTTCTCCAACAAGGCAAGAGGGGGAGTCCTACTCCCGGTGGGAGTAGGACTCCTCCAGGCGCACCCCTAGGGCCGGCCGCACCTCCCCCTCTCCCTCCTTTATATACGGGGGCAAGGGGGCACCCCATGACACACAAGTTGATCTTCGTGATCGTTCCTTAGCCGTGTGCGGTGCCCCCTTCCAGCATATTCCACCTCGGTCATATCGTAGCGGTGCTTAGGCGAAGCCCTGCGTCGATAGAACATCATCACCGTCATCACGCCATCGTGCTGATGAAACTCTCCCTCAACACTCGGCTGGATCGGAGCTCGAGGGACGTCACCGAGTTGAACGTGTGCAGAACTCGGAGGTGCCGTACGTTCGGTACTTGGATCGGTCGGATCGGGAAGACGTACGACTACTTCCTCTACGTTGTGTCAACGCTTCCGTTGTCGGTGTATGAGGGTACATAGACAACACTCTCTCCTCTCGTTGCTATGCATCACCATGACCCTGTGTGTGCGTAGGAATTTTTTTGAAATTACTACATTCCCCAACAAAGAGTGGAGGGGCAGGAAGAAGGCGTGGGAGAAGAAAGGGGAATCTTATCTCCTTATAAATGCAGTGAATATTGAACGCCTCCCCACTCGCCTTAAAATTCGCCTACTCCCAAGGGCTGTGTAAACGGCACGGTTGGGTTACCCACGCCCGTATTGATGAGAATCCCGCGATAAGGGGACATGACCTCTGCTTTGACAAGACGTGCCAATGACAAGCGCGTCTCGAAACATGGAGCGGCAGGCAAAAAACGGTTCAAAATTATGACCGAACGGACGTGATGTCATGTTGTAAAAGTTGTCGGAGGATTGGACTCATGTATTATTATATTCTCTCTACGGTTGTGTGGTGTGTGTTACAGGTCCGGGCACGATCAATTCGTCCGAAGACTATTTTGGAGTTCGGAAGGAGGAACCCGTCTTGCAATGCCGAAGACAGATATACGCGTCGGATAGCTTGTCATTGAAGCCAGGTTCAGGGGCTACTGAGGGAGTCCTGGACTAAGGGGTCCTCGAGCGTCCGGCCTGTTAGCCATGGGCCGGACTGATGGGCTGTGAAGATACAAAGATCGAAGACTGTACCCGTGTCCGGATAGGACTCTCCTTGGCATGGAAGGCAAGCTTGGTGACGGAATATGTAGATTCCCTTCTTTGTAACCGATCTTGTGTAACCCTAGATCCTCCCGGTGTCTATATAAACCGGAGGACTTGGTCCGGATAGGATGTACTCATTACCATAGTCATACAGGCTAGACTTCTAGGGTTTAGCCATTACGATCTCGTGGTAGATCAACTCTTGTAATACTCATATTCATCAAGATCAATCAAGCAGGAAGTAGGGTGTTACCTCCATAGAGAGGGCCCGAACCTGGGTAAACATCGTGTCCCCTGTCTCCTGTTACCATCGACCTTAGACGCACAGTTCGGGACCCCCTACACGAGATCCGCCGGTTTTGACACCGACAACCGGTGCATCTTCGCGCATGGCCGCTTATCCGGGTAATCTCCCTTCCGTGTCTCCTATTCACACCTCCTCTCGTATCATTGTCGGTAATGGTGCTGGACTCCCTATCACTCATGTCGGTTCCACTAGGTTTCCTTCCACCTCTAGACCACTTTATCTAAATAATGTTCTTGTTTCCCTTGAACTTATTCAGAATCTAGTCTGTGTTCGTAAGCTTTCTCGAGATAACTCTGTAACTGTGAAATTTGACGAAGTTGATTTTTCTGTTAAGGACGCCCTCAACCGGATGGTTCTTCACAACTATGACAGTCCCGACGACATGTACTCCGTCCAGCCACCATCATCTACACATGCTGGACCGATTGCTCTTTCCGCCTGAGTCGATCTTTGGCACGCCCGTCTTGGTCATCCTAGCTCCACCACCTTTCGTCAAATAATTAGGGATTTTTCTTTTACATGTAATAAAACGGATGCGCATTCTTGTCACGCATGCCGTCTAGGCAAACATGATCGCCTCCCTTTTAGTTCTTCATCCACAGTTGCATCGGTACCTTTTGAGTTAATCCATAGTGATGTCTGGACCTCTCCCGTTGCTAGCAATACTGGTTTTTCATATTATCTTGTTATCCTGGATGACTACTCCCACTTTATGTGGACCTTTCCGTTGTGTAAGAAGTCTGATGTTGCTGCCACCCTTACCGCCTTCTACTCTTACGTGTCTACACAATTTGGTCATTCCATCCTCGCTTTGAAAACAGATAACGGGAAAGAATTCGACAACACCACCATCCGCAACCTTCTCTCCACCCATGGCACAATTTTCCAGCTCACGTGTCCTTACACTTCACAGTAGAGTGGTCGGGCTGAACGCATCCTTCGCCCTCTTAACGATTGCGTCTGTACCCTCTTATTCCATGCCTACATGCCTCCCCGCTTCTGGCCCGACGCTCTCGCTACTGCCACCCTCCTCATTAACCTTCGTCCATGTTGCACCCACTGGAATTTTACACCACACCACCTTCTCTTCGGGTCTCCACCCTCATATGACGGTCTTTGTATTTTCGGTTGTCTTTGTTACCATAGTACTGCTGCCACATCCCCTCATAAACTTGCTCCTTGTTCCCTCTCGTGTGTCTTCCTCAGTTACCCGGCTAACACTAAGGGCTATAGATGCTATGATCCGGTTTCCCATCGCGTCATCACATCTCGACATGTTTATTTCGACGAGTTTTGTTTCCCGTTTAAACAGGAACAACCAGTGGATTCTCCCTCAGCGCCATGCCCCTCTCTTGCCGACACTGTCCACCCCGGCTCTCTGCCGCGGCGTGGTGCCCTCTCGGCCGTGCGATGCTACGGCTGTCGCCCACTGCCTCCCCGGTCGCGCCTCCTTCACCAGGCTTGTTGGCGTCTACGCCGGCCTCGCCGGTGTCTCCGGCCTCTGTGGCGGCCTCGCCGGTCTCTACACAGGCCTCGGCGGGCTCACTGGCTTCGCTGGCCTCCGCCCCGGTATCTTTGTCGGGCACGTCGCCGGTCTCGCCGGCCTCTTCGCCGGCTCCTCTACCGACGGCTGCACCTTCGACGTCCGCTGATCCTAGTGGATATGGGTCCACCGGGGCTGCCGTGGCTCCACCACCCGCCGGCCCCGTCACTCGGTCCCGCATGGGTGTCTACCGGTCGAGTACCAGGTACTCCCTGGAGGAGCACACTTGTGTGGCTTCGACGTCCGCTCCGTCACTGTCGCCTCTGCCGACCTTTGCTCGTGCCGCGATGAAGGAGGAATTTGACACCTTGCAGTGTAATCACACTTGACAACTTGTACCACGTCCCCCCTCAAGCCAACATCATTACCAAGAAGTGGGTCTTCAAGCACAAGTTTCATCCTGATGGCACTCTCAATCGCCACAAAGCGCGTTGGGTTGTTCGTGGTTTTTGTCAGCGCGCCGGTGTCGACTTCACCGATACTTTTGCCCCGGTGGTCAAACCTGGGACGATTCGGACTATTCTTCAGCTTCCAGTGTCCCACTCTTGCATGTGCATCAGATGGACGTTTCCAACGCCTTCCTTCATGGTCATCTTAAGGAACAAGTGTTCTGTCAGCAGCCCACGAGATTCGTTGATGAGTCCTCTACGGATCATGTGTGCTTGCTCTCTCGGTCCTTGTATGGGCTTAAGCAGGCTCCTCGCGCTTGGTATCAGTGCATCACAGCGTTTCTTCATCATCTTGGCTTCCACTCTGCTCGCTCCCATGCTTCACAGTTTATCTACAACCAGGGCGATGCCACTGTTTTCCTGCTGCTCTATGTCGACGACATCATCTTGACAGCATGGTCGACTGCTCTTCTTGGACAGCTCATTGACCGTCTTCGTGCTAAGTTCGCCATTAAGGACTTAGGTCATCTGCACTATTTCCTTGGGATCGAGGTTATTCGCCGAGCAGATGGCTTCTTTCTTCATCGGCGGAAGTATGCTCATGAGCTTCTGGACTGTGCCGGGATGCTTAACTGCAAACCGGCCGCCACGCATGTCGATAGAAGGCCAAGCTCTCTGCCACAGATGATTCTCCAACTTCAGATGCTCCGTTCTACCGCTCGATTGTTGGTGCTCTTCAGTACCTCACTCTTACCCGTTCAGAGCTTCAGTACGCCGTGCAGCAGGTGTGCCTCCATATGCATGCTCCTCATGATGCTCACTGGACCGCGGTCAAGCGCATTCTTCGCTATATCTGAGGCACTTCGGATCTCGGGTTGTCACTTCAGGCTCCGTCTTCTCTGGACTTGACTGCCTATTCTGACGCTGACTGGGTCGTCTGCCCCGACACGCGCCGCTCGACCTCTGGCTATTGCGTCTATCTTGGACCATCACTTATCTCCTGGTTGTCCAAGCGGCAGCCCGTTGTCTCCCGCTCTAGTGCTGAAGCGGAGTACCGCGCCGTTGCCAACGTCTTTGCCGAGTGTTCCTGGCTTCGTCAGCTTCTACATAAGCTCTAGTCTCCGGTTGACAAGGCCACAATTGTCTACTGTGACAACGACTCTGCGGTCTACCTCTCCGCCAACCCGATTCATCATCGACGCATCAAGCACATTGAGATTGATATCCATTTTGTTCGGGAGCAGGTAGCTCTTGGTCATGTACGCATGCTACATGTCCCTACCTCCCAACAGTTTGCTGACGTCATGACCAAGGGCTTGCCTACCGCGTCCTTCGAGGAGTTCCCGTCCAGTCTTTGCGTCGACCATGGTGCCGCTTCGACTGCGGAGGGTGTTGAGATGTAGATATTGCATGTGTATTTCTTGTACAACAAGCCCTCCTTCTTTTATGTATAGTTGAGGGCGTGACTCTCCTGTGTATTTATATATACTGCAATAATCAATATATCGTGAGTTGCATCAATCTCCTACGCTAACGACGACAGCCAGCAAACAAAGCTGTCCCCGTCAGCTGACACCGGGCATCGGTGAGCGTGGCAAAATGGTATTGGTGGCGTCTTTGGAACCGGGACGGCAGCTTTGGTGGCACCTTCGGCGCATGCACGGACATCAACACCATGCATATGGCAATAATACTGAGTATTCATTGCAACTGCGATCTTTCCTGCAAGAACCCTTCTTTCCCTCAAAATACCGGCAGGTAACTTTCACGGGGAGATTTTCTTGAGTGATGGCATGTCAAATCAGACAAATGTCCCATTCTCCGTGGGCCCTGACTAACGACCAGCTCAGAGCATAATGATACGATAAGAGTGAGACGAGATACTCTGCACTTGCCAAATAATCCGAGAGTCGTACCAGCTAAGCTAAAAACATCACAAATTTAACCCAGCAAAAAAAAAAAGAACGAACTCTTTTCCTAAAGACACCTACTACCAATTTCCCTAAAAAGAAGGACACCTACCGATTAAATTAATCGTCCTGAAAATTGTCGTTTGAGCTACCAACATCTACGAGACCTAATGTCTGCGCGAGCTATCACATGGAGCTCGCGGAATCCGTCCAAGGAAAAATGCCTTGGCCCGGCCCAAGCACACGCACTGGGTCGTAGCGGGCCTTGCGGGCCAGGAAGCGGTCCCAGGTGGGCCCGAAATGGCTGCGCCAATGCGCCTGCGTGGGCTGCCGGGCAAGGTACTGCTTGGCGCCGATGCCGCCGCCGGCCCGGCACGCCTCGTCGGCCACCCGGCGGTGCTGCTCCAGGATCTCCTCGACGCAGCCGCGGCCGCACCGCGACGGGTCGGCCGACCGGAGCACGCTGAAGATGTACATCACCCCGCCCGGCGCCGACGGGATGACGGCCGACGTGTTCCCGTCCCACCTGAAAAAGATCCACAAAGATCAGATGATGACTGGCGGGTTCAACATGTTCAGAACTGGGAATTGGAAGGAAGCATTGCATTCTTTCGGAAATGTATGAATTTTTTTGAAGGGCGGTCATTTATGCTTGTTTGGTTTGGTTGATGGACATAAATAGAACGTGGAAACCCTTCTCTGGGGCATTGTAGATTTGCTGTCGAGAAAAGGTGAAACATCTCTTCATCACCCGGATCATGTCAGGTCACAGAAACAGAGGGTTTTGGATGCAGAGAACCCAATTGATAAGCATTAAGGGTTCTGGCTGGAGCCGAGCTGACAGGCCACACTGGATCTTCAAATCGCGAGGATCCACAAAACTGGGCCGCAGCCAAAAATCCGAAGTTCTGGCCCTTACAAACGAAAAATTACTCACTCGCGCCTGTGTTAGACTGTACAGTACCGTCGCTGTACACGGTGGGGAACTAGGATGCTTGTATGGGACAGACAGGGGCGTCAAGGCGGGAAGAAGAAAGGCTTGGACCAGGACCGGAGAGGGGGACAAGCAACAGACCGTAGTACTAGCCGCCATAGGTGTGCACTGTTGGTGGAAGCAGAGGAGAGTAGACACACAAGCCGGCCACCAAAGCCAAAAGTTGCAACTTGCAAGATACAGCACTTGAAGACAGTATCATATCACAGTGCTGCTAGCCTGCTACAGCCGCAAAGGACTACCATTAAATACTACTACGGTCTATGATGGTTTCCATACTGGTTAAGGGCCCTTCTTGGTTAGTGGTCGGCTTGTCCCGGTGTAATCTTTTTGCAAGAGGTGGGTAACAACAGTAACAGACGAAGCAGATGCGGAGCTGGTGAAGGGTGAGCTTCGGTAGGCTCACTAGTTTCACTGTATCTGACGGTTGACGGGCAGATGCAGCGAGACCGCATGATCCGGTGTCGCAAAAGGAGGCGACCGCTACGGGGCTGTGCATCTCTCTCTCGGCTGCTGTAGCGAGATGTCATGGCTCTGTCAGTTGTCACGATTGGGCCAAAGGTGCCGCGCGTTAGGTTGGCCAGGCAAGTGTTTTTGGAGAGGATAACTACGACGCCCCGAGCAGAAGAAAAAGATCGACCAAAAGCCACAAACATAACAGCACTTTGACACTAATTATGCGCGTACAAAGGCGATCTCGCCACATCATCCAATGATTTTCTGCACCCGAAAAATCTTGCAAATATCGCGAAAGGGATGGCTTTAGGCTTTATTTTTGAGATGAGTTTATTAGTGTAGACTACACCCAACGAACAGAGGTAGTAGTACCTGACAGCTTTACCGATGGTTAAGATATCGTGAGCTAACACTAATTTGCAACAGGAAAATGGAGATGATGATGATATACTTTTGCCAGAGGAGGAAGGATAGATGTGCGTACTTGTCAGTGAGGAGAGGGTAGACAAGGATGGCCCCCTGGAAGTCTCCCGCCAAGACGGTGTCCATGAGCAGGTCCTTGAGCTGAGCGACGCCATGCTTGGGCACGAACATGTTGAGCCAGGGGTGAGCCACATCCCAGAGCCCCTGGCTCCTCAGGCTCTCCTCCTCCATCCTCACCCTGTTCAGGAAGTCGAAGTAGGACACCTCCACGCTGTACATGTGGGGCCTCATGTGGCTCATCTCCCCTGCCACCAGCTCCACAACCTGCACAATTTTTTTAAAGACCACAAGAAGACTAACTCGTTACTCCAGTATTCAGCCGTCCTTTTCTGTTGCTGTTCAAGATGTTAACTCGCGTTTTTTATTTAAATTGAAAATTGAAAATTCTGTGTGAATTCAGGAGACTGACATTGTCGACACTGGAGCTGGAGCCGTCCTGCTGGAAGTCATGCACTGCAAACTCTATGCAGTAGTAGACCTTCTTCCTGCCCTCGGAGCCGAAGTCTGGGCTGAAATCGATGCTGGCGGGGAAGGCAACGGATGAGCTGCGGATGGAGTGCTCATCCAGAACCATGAACCCCTCCACGTAGTCCACCTGCTCCGGCATTGAGATCAGAAGCTCTTGGTCCTTGGTGAATGTTTCGAAGCTCTCGTAGAAGGCCCTCACCCATCGCACCTGATGATCACCAGGATGGTAAAAACAATAACCAATTGTCAAATAAAGCTTAAGAGTAACGAAAGATGATTGGCAGTAGAAACGAAGGCATGAGGCGACTGCATGTACCTTTGGAGGAGCTTCTTGGAGTAGAATCCGTGCCCTGGTGATGATGCCGAACTGGCCGAGACCGCCAAGAACTGCGAAGAAGAGATCCGGGCTCTTGGTGCGCGAGCATGTCACGACCTCCCCATTCCCTGCGGCCAACATACCAAGAACATGAAAAGGAGGGGTAAATCACTGCAGAATTTACAGGTTCAGCGTTTTGTTCTTTTCTTTTTTGAAAATTGAAATGAAACAGAGAAAGGGTTTATGATAATTAGAAAAATTGACAGTAGGCTGCATGTGCGCGGTGGCTGTTGAGTGCTGCATACCTGTGACGACTTGGAGCTGCAGGACGTTGCTGATCTGCGGGCCATGCTTGAACGCCTGGCCGCTGATGCCGGCATTGGACAGCGTCCCGCCCACGGTGAGGTACAAGTAGTCCGTCCAGGACAGCGGCGCCAGCCCGGCCTTCAGGCACTCCTCCAGCACCTCCACCCACAGAGCGCCGGCGCCCACGTCCGCGTAGGTGCAAGCGGTGGCCTCGCCGCCCGCCCGCGGCGCCGCCACCACCACGACGGTGCGTGGCAGGGAACGCGTCTCCACCACAATGCCGTCGCGCGCCTGCGCCTGGCCCTGAAGCGAGTGCCCCACGCCGCGCGCGGCCACGGTCGCCCTCGGGCGCGGCGGCGCGGACGACAGCGCGCCCAGGAGGAGCGCGATGTCGGCGGAGGACCCCGGGCGGAGGATCGCGAAGGGCGCGTCGGAGACGACGGCGCCGAAGTCGCGCGCCGAGGACGGGGTCGGCTCGAGGAGCGCCACCGGGCCGAACACGTCGGTGGGGCTCTGGATGAAGGTCGCCGCGGAGCAGAGGAACAGGGCTAGCACGGCGGCGTACATGCACAGCGCCTTGAGGTCCATGGCTTCCTGGCCAACCAGCTCCGTCCGTCTGTCGAGTGTCGAGCGCGCGCTTGGACAAGTTACGGGGCCCGATGGCGCTCCTTGCTGGACGAGGCCGATGGAAGAAGCAAGGTAGCTGAAGGCGTGGTCGCTCGTGGTCGCTCGCGCGAGCTGTTTGGTGATTGCTGCCTCGGCCGGGACGTCTCTGTCTGGATGGATCCTTGGGTTCCCACAAGAACTGTGGATCGATGGGAGGGAGGGAGGGAGAGGGAGCGAGGCGAGACAGCTCGCGGATATATACAAGCGGAGAGGAGAGGAATGGGTCTCTGTCGCCGGTCGTAAGCCGTGCCGTGACGCGGTCGGGCCCTGAGAGAGAATCTAATGGAAACCCGGAGTGGGGTACGGCGGATCCACGAGGGCCCGGACCTGTTTCCCGCCTCCGTTCGCTCCACACTTCCACTGATCGATCGCGTTTGTCCCAAGAGAATTAACCACTAAACCTTGGGCAAGAGAGCAACTTACATCGTGAAGAAGTTTAAGAAGAGATCCATTTTAAAAAAACCTTATACTGCTATTAGATAACAAGCTCTAGTTTAAAACTGCGACACTTGTTTTGGATTGGAGCATCAACTGAGACTTGGTTTGACTGAGATTTAGCAATCCTAATCTTTTTTGGATGGATATATCGCTGTATTACTGCTAGATTGTGGAAAAAGAAGGGTACTCGTGGCTATATTGGACCCATGTCTTGGAAAAAGGCCTCGTCCTCGTATATTTTATAGAACTGCAGAAACCCATGTACAGCAGTGCGTATTCTAATCGACGGTATATTAGAAAAAACTCTGTATAGTATCAGTATGTAGTGCCTGCCACGGCACGTAGCGGTCAGTCGCCTCCTCGACGGTGGCTACGAGAGCGCACCGATCCATCTCCGGTGGTCACTGTGGCTGACGCTTAGACGGCATTACTACTCTACTTGCCAGCGACCGTTTTGACTCCCACCGCGGAACGAGTGACCCGTCTTGGCTTCTCTCCCGCCATCCCCGCAGAAACTTCAACGCTGGGCTGCGAGCGCGAGCGCGAACGCGAAAGCGGGCGGCCGGACAGGTGCGTGTCTGCAGCAGCGGCGCTTCCCCGTTGCGGCCTACCTGCCTGCCTGGCGCACACCCCGTGCGTCCGTGGCGTGCTTGCTCGACACTGCTGGGCAGCGACACCCACGTAGCACACGTTACGTGCATGCACTCGCCGCCGGCGTCTGCGGCGACGTACGTACCCACGCGTCCCATACGGAACGTCACTTGCGTCGCCTGCCGTCACCATGGGTCTCGTCGGCGCGATACGTACGTGTGCTTGCGGACTATTTTCTAGAAAGAAGGCGTGCTTGCCGCGTGGAAGTTCTCAGGCTTAAGTCACGAAAACCTAAATCCTCTTACGGCGGCGGCTAGGGCGGCTAGGGCTTCGATGGTTCTCATACTCCGGCGCCGTCCTCCGCCGGTGATATGGGGGAGCGTTGGGGGCAAGGGGTTTGTTGGATCCGCGTGTATGGATCGTGTAGATTTGGATTTTAGGACCTACTCCTAGTAGCTTAGGTTTTTGGCCGTTCGACGTTATGGCGTTGATAAGGGCTACATCGGCGTTGAATCCATCACCCACTTGGATTCGATTGCTAATCTATTCAAGTGGGGATGGTGTAGTAGCGGAGGCATTACGATAATGGAGTTGTGTCATTGAGATCCGTCGTTGTGACGGTGTTTGCTCCGATGACAGCGTGGTGCTCGAGAGGTAGTGCAGGAGGAAATGTAGATAGTAGTATGCTTTGACAACAACCGAAAGATGGTGGATCATATGCTGGATCCGTGGTTGCCAGATGATAGATATGGTTTCTTTTTTCGACATCATTGCCGAGCGGGGGTGTCAGATCTAAAATTTGATGACGTGTCCTAAGTGCTGCATCGGCCAGATTCTTTCAACGGGCGATGGATTCGCCTTTCGTAAGCTACTTTAAAGGTTTGAAAAGCTGCTTATTAGCGATGGAGTCGCGACGAGCTTGGACAAAGGGATGATCCGTCACATTTTATTTTTGTGGCTGCTACGATGGTGCCTGAAGTAGATGACGGACATTGGCACCAAACTCGGATGATTTTTCGATTTGATTGTAGTTTTCCTTCTATGTTGGTAGTCTTTTGTGCAAAAGCTGGAATTCTGCTATATTATCTTTTCAGCTTTATTAGATCAATGTCTAGTGTATCAGTAACATTGATTTTCATTACACAAATGAGACACGTATTATCATTTGGGAAAAGATGACCCTGACAAATGCCATACATGTGGCACGAAGCAATTCAGCCCTGACGTTTTTTATGACAAGTTTATTTACCCATGGATGACACTTTTAGTTGTGAGCATGTCTAACTTTCTGTTTGGATGACAAGTTTTAGTTTTTTTCGGATGACAATTTTTTTAAGTTGTAAAAAATGTCAGGGCGGTGTTACTTCGTGTCACACGTGTGGCACTTATCATTTGGCAAAAGAAAAGTGTACTGCATCGACCGGTCAGCCTCATCAAAGATTTTTCTTTTCTTTGAAACGGAAGTCTCGTCCAAGATTGATACCGTGAACCAAGTGTCCAAGTGCTCGCACTCTTGCGCCACACCAGAGAGAGAGAGAGAGAGAGGTGCACCAGTGGGATCGTTGCAGGGTCGACAAATTTCAGATTCTCAATATATTTTGATGTGCACTGTCCCTGGCCAGATATGTATGGGTCGCTTGCTTGCTGCCGCTGCTGACTTGCGTGGCGTATGAATTGCGCATGTGATCTGCCGCTGAGCGTACAGGCACAGAGGGGTGACAATTGGCAAAGGTACACCATCCAACATCACGGAGCGACACGTTGGCGCTGGTCCTGTGTCTAATGCTAGGCTCCGAATCCTATAAGATCCAGGCGATTGGACCGCTCCCTCGTGCAGGCACACATGAGCTGCAAGTATAAGGGCTCGACGAGACTTCGACGGTTTATCCTGCATTTCTGGCAAAGGAGATACACGAGGACGTCCACGGAGGTAACTATTCTAGACCAGAAAAAATGCTTAGTTTTTCTAGCATTTTGAAGTCATAAAATAACGGCGGTGATTCTTTCTCGGTTGATTTGAAAGTTGTTGTTGTAAGTCGTCCTCCATTCATTGCCTTTCCGTCAATTATTATCTTCTCCTCCCTCCCTCCTT
>NC_041382.1:623888999-623897816 GCF_002162155.2 Triticum dicoccoides
CTTAGCCAGTCTCAACCCTAGCAGCCGCATCGGCCCCCCTCCTCTTTCCTGTCCGGTGGCTTTATCATGGTGTCGTCCATTTGGCTATCTCAAATAAAAAAAGGAAACAACAAATTCATGTAATTGTAGGGGTCGCTTTTCAAGAAAAGATACTTCTAGTACACTTTATATAAGATCTCAGTCATCACAAGAAAATTTGAAGCTATATATGTCAATCGCTGTAGAATTTGTTGTTAATTTTTAACAAACGGTTCTAAAATTCTGATAAAAGACACGTACAACATGAGATTTACAAGTTTACAAGCTCTTGGACTTGTACAAATGATCACCAACATCCTTGTCAACAAGAGAAAAAATGGTAAATGTTTTAATTGGCTTTAGAAAACCCTAGGTACTCCCTCCGTCCCATAATATAAAATGTTTTTGCAAGCTAATTTTAGAACCAACTTAAAGTTCCCTTCAATCAATCCCTGTTGAGATGCGATCCTCACAAGTCATCTAAGAACAATGTGTGTCCACCAAAAGGACACTTCCTTTTTGTGATTGGAACGCATGAAAGAGAGAAATTGAATAGTCTTCGACGGATCGAGGCTAACCTACACCAGCGGAGCTACACACAAGTTTGTAGGGGGCATGCCCCCCCCCCCTCCCCTCCTCGCTCGAACAAAATCTATGAAGTTTTTATTATCCCCCTCAGAAAATTATGTTTTGTCTTTGGCCCCTCCGGGCATTCCTGTGAAGCTCCACCCATGCTAACCTACATCAAAGTGGTGAATCCAACCCTCAAGGTATCCAATGCGTGCGAGCTCCCTTTCGATTGCCACGGTTTCGTCCAGTACATTTCTGTATATAGTTTTTGAGGTTTGCATGTTTGTCCTTTAATAACACAACAACTCTTGTACATACTTGTTTCTCTTTGCCCTCTAAATTAAAGGGCAGAGCTTTGGTTGATAAAAATCTTACAAACCGTAGTGATCTTCTATCTTTCGTTAGACAATTTAAGGGTTTGTTGCTCCAGGTTTAGTGATAGAAAAGTTGCTTATTTGTCAACCAGTTAACAACTTCTTTGATATCCGGTGGATCACGTGTGGCTTTTGAATGATACTCCCTCTGTAATTTTTTATAAGATCGTTTAGATCAAAAGTTTACAGAGGGAGTAATATTTTTCTGCTAAACAGTGGAACGGCCAAGTTGCACCCGTTTTAAGGTTCAAAAACTGCATGAAAACCAGTGTGCTATAGCTAAGGAACAAGGATCCAGAATGTTTCAAAAAATTGTCATTCTCAAGCATTGATTTATTTTTTTGTCCAGACCTTCACAATTGTTATATCATCATGAAATTTTGCACGCGGGTGAAGCATTCACCATTGTTCATAAAAGAATTATAATGCTTTGATTTTCTTACTTTTTGTGTGTGAGAAAATGCCTCGTGGTTACCGAAGAAGATGGACAAGCTGAAAGTTCATGAAGTACTACCTAATGAGCGGCCACAATATGTTCTTTTTTCCTTGCACGCAACTCGAGGTGGGCCTGCGGCGCGTCCGTGATCTGAGGCCAACTCCAGCGTACGACCCCAAACAGACGTCTGTTTTGCCCGAATTCTGTCCGTTTGGGTAGGGCAATGGGATCGTGTGTGGACCTATCCTGAAATGCGGTGGTCGTGCGCCCAACCCGCGGACGCATCCTAACCGCGTACATTTTTCTTTGCAAGTCCATAACTTTTTTTCATCCTTGATTTTTGATACACGAAATACATCACCAAATTTTGACTAAAAAAACAAGACCAGAAAAACAAGAACCACATGAATACATTTTAGAAGATATCCAACTTTCATAACTGATTCTCTAAGTCGGATTAGTGCCTTTTCAATGCATTCATTGTTGATCTGTGGAGGCTCGATCTTGCGTGCTTTTTTTTCTTCGAGTGTAAAGAAGTAGACGTTGCTTCCTCACATCTAGTCTCATATCTAGCCTCTATTTTAGCAACAAATGCACTAGACTCATCTCTAGCCTCTATGCTAGCTAAAAGTGCACGAACATCTACTAAATTACGCTCTATCAATATATTGATGTACTCTTCTTCCCAATACCAAAACTTGCATCCATTCTACACAATAAAATTTTAAGTTAGCACAACTAGTCAAATCCGAGAGCACAACCGAAGCTAAAGTAGCACATACCCAATCGTTTAAGCACTTGATGAACACCCATCTGAGATGTTTCGTCGTTGTAGACACGCGGCGCACAACCTTCTTTGGGCAGTCGTCGCACTTAATGAGTGGCAACAGTGCGCCGACGAGGTTTTGGGCTAGCACCGAGCTCGACCGACCACCATTCGTGTATCTGTCGGCGGACCACCGACGATGTAGATCCGAGCGGCTAGAGGAGGAACCACTACCACCATGCGGCCTTGCCGAGGAAGTTCATGGCGCGGCGCGGTCTCCCACAGCTGGGCGAGCTCAAGACCGACCTGATCCGCTCCTAATCCGGCCGCGGGGTGCGTAAATCAGGTGGTCGTGCTTGGGTAGCTTGGGGGCGTCGAAGGGAAGGAGGCTGGACGAGCGCGCGTCCGAGCTGCAGCTGCAATGGCAGCGGCGGCGGCTAGGGGAAGAGCGTAGAAGAGTGGATGGGGTGCGGCTGGAGGGGGAGGGGGCGGATAGAAAAAAAATATCCTTATGCCACCAACAGGCGGACCATGAAAGGACACACGTGCACGGCCCATCCGTCCGCGCATTGTCCGTTACACCTCATAAACGGTCCAAATTTGAACCGAGGATGGGTCGAAAACGAACAGAAAACGGACAAAAACCCGTTTGCATCCGTGTGGACCGTTTGGTTTATCTGTTTTACATCAAATGAACGTATGTGAACAGAATGAGGTTGCGGAGCGGAGTTGGTCTGATTCGCGCCATCGAGCTCGATCGGAGGTGTCTGATGGCGAGATCGCTCTCAACGTCGACCCTTTGCTGCCGTCGCCGGACCGTGGCCCCGTCCGTCCGTGACACCACCGGGGTGCCCCTGCCGTGCCCAGTGCGAAGCTTGAACCAATTATCATCACAGCTGAACTGTCATGTCCCTCGCTACTCTGCCAAAAAAAGAAAAGTCTCCTAGCCACACGTGGCGCATTGCCCTCTTGGCTGAGTTGTCCTGTTATTTCCGCCCTACTCCTACTACTCCTATTAAACCTGTGAGCAAGCCGTGGCAGCATGTACACGTGCGTTGCTGCTGCACCGTTAGGACTTAGGAGTGGTACACAAGGAACGTTGCATGTGGAGTATGCGTATCCGGTCCAGGCCAAGCTATCCATTGCGGTCCAGAGCGCCAAAAGGCCCCAGCTTGCTTGCTTCAGGTCCCCTCGTCCCCCGCGTCCCTCTCTGAGGCGACTAGGGGAAACCCTAGCTCCCTTCGCCGCCGGCCCTCCTCCACCCTTCCTTCCCCCTTACCGCCACTGAGGGACACAGCCGGGCAAAGCCCGGGTAGTGCCGGTGACGGCGGCCTCTCTCTGGCGCGTCTCTCTCTCTCCCCTGGCGGCGACGCGAATTCTTCCGGCGGCGGTTTGGCAGTGTGGCGTGGCGGAGCTCCGGCGATGACCCGGTCCTACGGCGGGGTGGATGGCAGGGCACCGTCCAGTGGTGCTGCCTCCGCGGCGGCTGTGGCTTGGGGGCCTTGACCCCGATCTGATCTGGATCTGATGGTGCTTGGGTCTAGGCCATGGCGGCTGGCGAGGCGTGGTGTTCGTCGGGGCTTGTCGGCCTCTAGGCACCATGGGGGTGCCGACGGCGACGCGTGCCGGGCGTGGTGACGCTGGTGGACGTGGTGGTCATCTCCTTCCAGAGATGGGCGGCCAAAGGCTTGGTGATCGGATCTCGAGATCCATCATCTAGTCCCGCCGCGAGTAGGGGAGACATGGTTGCCGGTGAAAACCGAGCCGACGGCAGGTGATGGCGGCGTTCTCGCCGTTACCTTGATGAAGGCATCATAGTGTAACTACGGTCGACCCAATCGTGCTGGTCCGGGGGAAATCCTAAGATCTGGCGTACCAGGTCGGACGATGGCGGCACTGCGGTGTCGTTTCTCTTTTGGGAGCATCGTTTGTGGAGCAGCGCTGAAAGTCAGAGGCAGGAGGTGGAGCGGCTTCGTCTTGCACGGAGCTTCGGTGGAGATATCAAGTCATGCCTGACCGACAGGTGCTACGCTTCGTCATACCTGGTCGGCAGGTGCTACGCACGACAGATTTTCCAAGGACTTCAAGCTGTGTCGGCTGGTGGTACTTGGCAGCATGGCGCTGAGGTGTATCAGTGGCGACCGCGACGTGCTTAGCTGTTTGCGCGCAGGGAGGAGGTGTCGTTGGGCGCAGTGGTGGCGTCGACGATAGCTAGACCAAACAAGGTTGACTCATCAGTACAGTTCTGAAGATGGAGCGGAGGCAGTTGGCGGCGGCGGCCTCTGGGAGCACGCCGGACCAATGTGTGCCCCAAACCCGGCTAGTGGCTAGCTTGGGGTCTTAGGTTTTAAATGCTAGGCTTGGCTGCGATGTCTGTTTGGTATTAGGCTCAGGCTATCCGCGCACCTTCATCAACTGGATGTAGCGACAGTTTGTTGCTTAGACGACGGCTTTAGTCTTACTATTGTATGACTTTATAAGATCTTGTGAGAATAATTAATAAACTGGTTGTATATATCGCCTAGATGCAGAAGCCGGGGATCATCCTCTTTTTCTAAAAAAAAATTGTTTGCTTCAATCGGTGGTTTCATGCACGGAGAATACTCCCTTCGTTCCTAAATACTAATACTATAAGCCTTTTTAAAGATTTTAATATAAACTACATATGAACATATGTAAATGTATTTTAAAGTGTATATTCATTTATTTTGCTCTATATGTAGTTCATATTAAAATACCTAAAAGACTTACATTTAAAAATAAAGTGAGTAGAAAAAATAGTACATACATGAAATAGAAAAAGGCAACACACTGGTTTGGGCAAAGTCGAACACCCTTGTGCGGCTTCTCCAACGGTGTACCACAGGATGCCGCAGTATGATTTAGCTATCTATGAGTGAGTCCATAAAAATAATCTCTCCACTTTTGTTTTAGTCTATATATAAATTTTGAACAAAATCAAGCTTTGTAACTTTGTAAAGTTTGACTAACTTTATATTTGAAAAAAATTAACTCACAGTATTATCAGATACACCATGAAATGTATTTTCATACTATATAGTTCTAGTATTATAGGTGTTCATGTTTTTGATATAAATTAGATCAAACTTTGTGTAGTTTAACTTCAATCAAATTTTATACGCGAAGTGAAAAGAAACGGAGGAAGTACATCATCGAACCGGCTGCGGTGGGCATTCAAGGAAGAGAGTAAAATAAGACGCACACGCATGTCGCTGCTGCCCCCCACCGAATTTACACCGAATACTGATCATGTCCAAGCATTGAAGAGTTCATGTGATGTAGCCGCCCACATTTTTGGACATGCGGTCCTGCATCCGTGTCAGAACACGGATGTTTTGGTTGCACGTAGCCATTGTCTTAGATTATATGTATGGCATACATGGCAGCAAGTCCAGTCGCGAGATCCCTTCATGTGACGCGATCGAGGCGGGGTCAGTAACTCTTGCTGGCCACGACACGATGTTCGCCGGGGCCTGCAGCTGCCCCTGCAACTGCAACATGTTGCTCGGCCGCGTGCAGCAACCGCCGGGCGATCTCGTAGGATTCCATGAACCTTTGGCTTTGGAACAACAAGACACGAGCCCATGGGTCTTGCAATCTCTGCGCAGGGATTGGGTGCATCTGGCCTTGGATCCATGAGACGGTGCGTACGAGCTTTGCTTTGAGCTATGTTTGTTAGCGCAACCGTGCGTACGTTTTCGTCCACCTGACCAACCTCTGCTAGGACGAATATATGTTCAGCCAATCGAACGTTGATGCCCATGATGATGCATGGTCACCCTGATGTTGAGCGACCACGTTTTTTTAGGGAGATTGGATGATTTGCCACACTTTATTTGGAGGTTTGCTGATTTGCCCCGTTTTAGTTTGGATTAGATCATTTGCCCCATTTTTCCTTAATCTTTTGATCATTTGCCCTATTACCCGTTTTAATGAATTCTTACTTATTGTAATTCAGAAAATGGATGTAGAATGTCCTTTATGCCCCTATATCAGTTTTGTAATCTCCCAGTAATCGCCATGCCCCATGTTCTGGCGTTTCGTGACTTCTGCTGCCGGCGGATCGTGTATATCTACATGTATATGTACGTGAGCTACGTGAGGAGATAGCCTCCAAGAAAAGCATCGGTTGAGTACTTGAGTCAGCTGTGCAGGTAGTGTTCGCCGGAGAGCACACGGCGAGTCGGCGTATTGGCTTGTGCCCGGGGCTGCGTACATTTTTTTTTTTTGGAAAAGGGGACTCCCCGGCCTCTGCATCAGGAGTGATGCATACAGCCATCTTATTAAAGAAGCAACAAAAAGTGCGTACAAAATTCCAAAGTCTCTAACTGAAAACAACAAAAAGCAGCCCACACAGAGCGCAGAAGGCTAGAAACACTAACTAGCCAATAAAGGAGCCACAACCGGCTGGCTATATAGATAGGGAAACTAATTGCCTATCCTATTACATGACCGCCATCCAAACCGGTTGAAGATATCCCGAGCAACCATCTCCCACCGGGTAGATCCAGTAGCCAAATGCTCCCTGGCCTCCATCGGAGTGAGTAATGACCATGAACGGATCAGCGCCGTAGCTCGGAAGATAACCTGCAAAAAATGAATTCGTGATGATCTGTTAAAAACCAAATCATTTCTGCACAGCCAGATGGTCCATATTAAAGCGCAGGCTCCAACCCGAATATGTCTTGCTATTGTAGAGTCAAACCCAAATAGCCAATTCCCAAATAAAGCATTAACAGTATTCGGTGGAGTTATATTAAAAGCAATGTGGACCGTCTGCCAGAGAACCTTGGCCAGCGGGCAATCAAAAAAGAGATGTTTAATTGTCTCATCTCGATCACAGAAACTACACCTAGTAGGTCCTGTCCAATTACGCTTTATTAAGTTGTCCTTTGTTAGAATAACTTGTTTATGAACAAACCACATAAACACTTTTATTTTCAAAGGTACTTTGACATCCCAGCCACTCTTGGACGTTGGAATGGAGCTTGTATTAATAACATCAGTATACATAGACCTGACTGTAAATACCCCAGACGTAGTCAACTTCCAGCGTAATTTATCCGGTTGGTCAGAAAGTTGAACCTCCATTAGTCTCCTAACTAACTGGAGCCAAACCTCCCAACGATTACCCGCTAATGACCGTCTAAACTGAATATTAAGGGGGATAGATTGCAATACCGTTGCCACGAGTACCTCACGTCGTTGAGCAATACGATATAAAGACGGATACTGAATGGCCAGAGGTGAGTCGCCCAGCCAAGCGTCCTCCCAGAAACGTGTAGTTGCCCCATTGCCAATGACAACTTTTGTCCTATTGAACATTAATTGCTTGACTTTCATGAGCCCTTTTCAGAAAGGCGAATCCATCGGCCTAACTGTTACCTGGGACAAAGTCCTAGTCTGGAGATACTTGATGCGAATGATTTGCGCCCACATAGCTTCCGAACCGCTAGCGAGCTTCCACAACCACTTACTAAGAAGGCATCTGTTCTTAACCTCAAGATTCTCAATGCCAAGCCCGCCTTAGTCTTTGGGTCGACAGATGATATCCCACTTAGCAAGCCGGTATTTTCTTTTAAGCTCATCACCCTGCCAAAAGAATCGTGATCGATAGAAGTCCAGTCTTTTCCTCACTCCCACTGGAACTTCAAAGAACGATAAGAGGAACATAGGCATACTCGTGAGTACCGAGTTTATCAAAACTAATCGGCCTCCATATGACATGAGCTTACCCTTCCAGCAGCTCAGTTTCTTTTCAAATCGATCCTCGATACACTTCCACTCTCTGTTTGTTAGCCTACGATGATGAATCGGAATGCCAAGGTAGGAAAAGGGCAGACTTCCCAATTCGCACCCAAACAGTTGCCAATAAGAGTCCTGTTCGTCTTTAGCCCTACCAAAGCAGAACAATTCGCTCTTATGAAAATTAATCTTTAACCCCGATAATTGTTCAAAGAGGCATAACAACAACTTCATATTTCTCGCCTTGGCCAAGTCATGCTCCATGAAGATAATTGTATCATCAGCGTATTAAAGAATGGATACACCTCCATCCACCAGATGAGGTACTAAACCACCCACTTGACCATGGTCTTTAGCCCTTCCGATCAATATTGCTAACATATCCACCACGATGTTAAACAGAACGGGGGACATTGGGTCGCCTTGCCTGAGGCCCTTATGAGTCTGGAAGTAATGACCGATATCGTCATTGACTTTAATACCCACACTCCCTTTTTGCGTAAAAGATTCAACCTGATGGCGCCAAGCCTCATCAAAACCTTTCATACGCAATGCCTGTTGAAGGAACGGCCACTTGACCTTGTCATACGCCTTCTCAAAATCCACCTTAAAAATTACCCCATCTAATTTTTTAGAGTGAATTTCATGGAGCGTTTCATGAAGGACAACTACCCCTTCGAGGATGTTTCTGTCCGGCATGAAAGCAGTTTGGGATTGCTGTACCACAGAAAACGCAATCTGTGAGAGCCTGTTTGTCCCGACCTTGGTGAAGATTTTGAAACTAACGTTAAGAAGGCAAATTGGCCTGAATTGCTCAATTCGCACAGCCTCCGTTTTCTTAGGAAGCAATGTGATAGTTCCAAAATTCAACTGAAATAGTTGAAGCT
>NC_041382.1:623897826-623902427 GCF_002162155.2 Triticum dicoccoides
TGCAATCGCATCGAACACTTCCTTCTCCGTAAATGGGGCTATCAAGATATCATTTTCGACAGCCGACAGTTGAGGAACATCCTCAGTTCGAGACTCATCCAAAGTTACACAATTAACCTCTGGTGGTCCAAATAACTGCCTATAATACTCGGTGATGTAAGTTTTTAGATTATCTTGCCCAACAATAGTACCCTCATCCTGCTCAAGTTGGAAGATACGTTTCTTACGGTGCTTGCCATTAGCAATGAGGTGAAAGAATTGAGTATTAGCGTCCCCTTGAACCACTTTGTGGACCTTGGCTCGCAACGCCCACTTCAACTCTTCCTCACGGAGAAGTTCTTTCAGCCTCTTTTCAGCCTCATGTTTAACCTGGACCTCAGCAGGCAGCAGAATCATAGATTCGGCTTTAGTGTCGAGGGCCTGTATAAGAGAAAGGAGTCTATCCTTCTCAATCTTATACACCCCACTTAGGTGCTTAGCCCACCCCCGTAAAAAGCTTCTTAGATGTCTTATTTTATTCTGCCAACGCTCGACCGCCGTCATACCCCCGACCCCCTTAGCCCATTCCCTGGCAACGAGGTCTAAGAACCCTTCTCGTTCGAACCAGGCCATCTCGAAAGAGAAGGTGTTTTTGTTTCCCACATAGTTGGACTCCCCGGAGGCGACAAACAGTGGTGTGTGATCTGAAATTCCCCGCGTTAAAGCTTGTACCGTCACCAAAGGGAACTTCTGTTCCCACTCCACGCTGGCGAGAACTCGGTCTAGCTTTTCATAAGTCGGGTTTGGCAACGCATTAGCCCAAGTAAACTTTCTACCAGAAAGTTCAATCTCCCTCAGGTCCAAACTCTCAATAATAGTATTGAACATAAAGGACCATCTCCCGTCAAAGTTATCGTTATTCTTCTCCTCTTTCCTCCGAATGATATTGAAATCACCCCCGACCAACATTGGAAGCTGTTCGGACCCACAAATTCGAACAAGATCCGCCAGAAACTCCGGTTTAAATTCGGGCTGTGCAGCTCCATACACCGCCACCAAAGCCCAGTCGAACCCATCAACCTTTGACCTAACCCGAAACTTAACCGCAAAGTCACCCATTACCACACTCCTGACCTCAAGGGAATCACATCTCACTCCCAACAAGATGCCTCCCATCGTCCACGTGGCGGTAGGCAATGCCAGTCGAAATCAACACCACCCGCAAGAGAAGAAAGAAACTGCGGTGAAAAATTGTCTCTTCCAGTTTCGGAGAGAGCAATGAAATCTAATCTGTGCTCCAAAGATGCCTCAGCAAGAAACCTTCTTTTAGCCAAGTCCTTAAGACCTCTGCTATTCCAAAAGATTCCTTTCATAATTCATCATGGAATTTTTTTGCCGTACGAATCCTAGCGCTTCTACGTACCGCGGATGCTGGATACACCTTTCGCTTCCACTTACGTTTAGATTTGTCATTGTCCACCATCCGGTCCTCATAACCGGGCAGTGGTGGTTGAAGGACGTCAACCTCTACGTTGGTGTCCTCCTCGTCTGGCTCATTACAGGATGGTGCAAGGTCCGCACACAAGGTGTCTAGCACTCTTACTCCCAACGCACCAATCTCAGCGTCAGTCATAGGACGCACAGCCGCTAGGTTTCGAATGGTTTCTAATGCGCGATCCGCCTCCAGATCCAAAAGATCATTAACCGAGTTGGAAATTTCAGCATTATTATTCCCTAGCGAAATCCCTACTTGAGTCGCATTATGAATAATCTCATCCGTAGAAAAATGCATAATGGAATTGGATAAATTGACCGACATACCGGAAGTGGCCTCGATACCGGGGCTGCGTACATGGTTGCAGGTGGTCTCCCTAGCCCCTCTGCTACTCCCATCTGTACCAGATATATGAGTTTATAAACAGTGGTACTCCTTCTGTCGTTCGACCAGGTAGAGAGAAGATTAGGCAGAGAAATAGCAAAACTATCATAGGGCATAAAGGTCATTCCACGTCCATTTGCTGAATTATAACAATTAATAATTCATTAATACATGACTTAAGGCAAATGATCTAAAGGAAAAATAAAAATGGGGCAAATGATCCAATCCTAACTAAAGCGGGGCAAATAATCAAGTCCCCAAATAAAACGTGGCAAATGAACCAATCTCCCGTTTTTTGTACCCCTGTCTTTCCATCGTCGCTGATCGTGTAAATATGGGCCCACCACCAGTCGGACCGTCGTTCTTGGCTTGAAGCACAATCTTCTCTGGTTTGTCACCCTCACTGACGCAAGTGGCGATACTGGAAATCTTGGGTTCTTGGCTTATCATGGTGTAAAGCTTACTTTGCATAGCAATATTCCGAGCATATGCGTTCCTCTGAGTGGTGGCCAAAGGAGAGTGCAAAGCAGTAGCTTATTAAGCCTTAACTTTCATACTGATACTGGATACGTAGTTTATTGCCACATGCGACAACAGAGGATGTTTGTACTAGCAATATTATCGCTACATTTCGACAATATGGCACGACCTACTACCTTTTATATGGTGCAAAATCTGGGTGGTTTTGAGAGGCGGACGTAAATCTCTGAATAAGACATGTAGTTGTCGTCGTCAGTCCATACGTGTGTGGATCAAACCGGCCTCTGTCTAATATCTTCTGTCACCTAATTATACTGCTGAATTTGACATGAAAGCGTTTGGACTCTGTCTGAACCAGTAAGTGAGTGTAACCTGCAGTTTTGTATACAAGAGAAAACCTGAAAAGGCGTTGCCGATGGTGATGATCGCTGATGCATCTCCGTCAGCTTTGGATGTATTATGTTTTACAATCGCAGCCATGAGGGTAGCGGATCTAGCACTAGATTGCATGCTTGCATGTCGATAGCCCCATATACTTCTGAATAATCTGGATATCACATCTTATTAGGTCACTGGTCGAATTCAGGCTTATACTATACAGGGACCAACAACAGTTGCCCAACCAACGGTTTGTACTTAATTTAGGTTACCGCGCTTAAGTAAGGCTGCTAGCTAGAAGATAGTAGTGCTATTATAAGACTGTGTATCAGACATCCAAGAAAATACAACTTCAGGTTACAGCAGCAGAAACAATAAGCGTCAAGTTGAGAGATTAGGTCAGTGGAGTACTTGAAAGGTAGCAAATGGTATTACAAAATTCATTCAGTGCGCTTTCGTAGGTCATCAGCAATGCGCAGCCAACATTCTAAAACCACCAAACAACTCGAACCGATATCGACTACGGAGTTTTCTTGAGTCACACTAAATTTACATCGACACAGTGAAAACACTTTTTTTTCTTGTGCTTCTGAACAACTCCAAATAATAATCCCTCAAAAAAAAAAACTCCAAAGTAACAAATAGTTAGGCATGTCCACTAAGAAGCTGGTCTGGTACTGGTAGTTCACAAGCGGTGAACCGGGCATCCTTTTTTTCCGGTAGATCATTTTTCTGAAAAGGGCATCATTTCATCATATCCGAAATGGGCTACTTGGCCAGAATATCACGAGAGTCCTCCTCCCAAAGCGAAAAAGAAAGAAAAAAGACACCAAAGGGCATATTATACTCGTTCCGCTTGCCTGATGTGAGGCGTGTTGCACAAAGCCACAAAACGTGAGAGTTGTGAGAAGCGACACAATTATGGACTTATGAAATGGTGATCTCATGAGATATAAGTAGGAACTTTCGGATCGAAGAGCTATTTTGTCTATAAGTGGAAAGAAGAGCTATTTTGCCTATTTTAACATTCTAAAAATATGGAGCTATTTTATTATTCTGAAAAAAGAGAGCTATTTTATTACTTTGGCAAAGTAGTTAAGAGTTCTAGCAACACTTGCTCGTAAATCTGAACTAAAAAAAAATCACCCCCTCTGTCCCAATTTATAAGATGTATCTAAAAAGTCAGATATCGCTTATTTTAACCAAGTTTGTAAAGAATAATAAAATAAACCATGTTACTTTTTTCGTTTTTATTTTCTCTTTCTAAATGCACGAACATTTTTTTTAAACCTAGGATCATTTCTCAAATTGCTGAACAATTATTCAAATTCTGAATATGTTTTCAAACTCGTGAACAATTTTAGAAATTTGGTAACATTTTGCAAGTGCATGTATATTTTCTAAATCATGAACATTTTTTTGAAGTACAAGAACAATTTTTAAATTCATGAACTTTTCATGAAACCAAGAATATTTTCTGAAATATATGAACATTTCTGAGATTTGGAACATTTTTTTAAAATTATTGAGCATTTTTGAAAATTCCTGAACATTTTTAAAATTTGGGTACACTTTTCAAATTTGTGAACATTTTTTGAAATCTCAAAACATTTTACAAATCATGAACATTTTGTGAAACCCGAGATTTTCTTGAAATTGTATATCATTTTTAAAAATTAGGAACATTTTTAAATTCTGAGAACATTTTTTGAATTTTGGAACTTTTTAAAATCTTGAACTTTTTTCAAATTTGGGATTTGTGAACATTTTCTGAAGCTTAAAAAAGAACGAGAAAACAAAAAGAAACGAAAAAAGAGGGCGCGCCCGCCGTGCACTTGGGCCAACCCAAAGCGTGCGCGCGGAGAGGAGTGCACAATTGCTGGCT
>NC_041382.1:623902772-623917265 GCF_002162155.2 Triticum dicoccoides
AACTAAATTCGCAACCAATTTGCTCAAAAAACAAAACTAAATTCACAACCAAACATCATTATTGGTGTTCAAGCCCATTTCAAAGCATAGGCTAATTTGGTTGTCAAACCAATTCAATTCCAAGCCCTCCAATATCTACATCCAAGCAGAGCCCAAGTTGTATCAGGTGCCATATGTAATACTCCCTTCGTCTCAAAATTCTTGTCTTTTAACATGTGAGCTCTTCAATTCGTTTCATTAAGCACATACACTACTTATGCTCGCCGTAAGGCCCTCCATGAACAAGATTTCTAGCCCTCGGTTGTAACACATGCTTTTGTGCAGCGTTACCTAGCTGATTTGGCTATGATTAAGCCGGCACCACGGCACCACGCCTATGCAGCAATAGGCTATGGTTCCTGAAACTGAAAGTGCAGCCCGCTGGATTCTTTCACCTACGGGACATGTCAAAACTAAGGTATATGGAGTTGTTTCTTCTTCCCACTCAGTTTCACAGTTTGCAGAGACTCCATGGGTCTCTTCCTGGGTGCTTTGGTAGTGCACTTCACAGGGTTCACCGATTCGAGCATCTGAGCCTAGGAAAAAAGAACGATCGAACATCTCTAGAAGCCATGGTGTGCTCTTGCTCTAGCTTCTTCTGATCTTCTGGTGAACCGAGTCGTTGTAGCTTCGGACTGCAATATGGTTATTGACGATGTTCATAAAGTGTTGAGTATCATGATTAGTTAGAAAATACGAGGTAGACTAGGATTTATTTTGACTTTGTACTTTAAATTAATCATGTACTTCTATATATAGTATATGCCAACGGGACTCAAGTAATAAATAACGACTTCAGCAATCCCTATCTCTCCCTTTTAACATGGTATTAGCCTAATTGGTCCAAACACTAGCCACCTCCCACCCCTTCCGCCCCACACGCTGCCACCGGGGCGGTCGGCCTCCATGACCGTCGCCGGCCGTCGCGCCGCCCGTACTGTGTTTATCCGCCGGTCGTGTTGATTGGCTGTCCTAAAAAGTCTTTTCCCCGATTTGTTGATCTAGATTTTTCTCTCTTGGCCGTCGCCTTGATCGTCGTTTTTTTGTTTTCAGATCTAAGATCGGTTTGCATCGCCCACCTCCGTCGTTGACACCCGCACGTTTCTACTCCGGCACCGGTGCGACCACCCGGCCTCCTCCCCGACCTAGCGGCCTCATGCAATGTGGCAGCCCGTCCCGGCCGTGGTTCGCACGTCTGCCCGCCTGTCGCTCTGTGTCGATCGTCGTCGTCCTCATCTGATTAAGATCCTGCATCACCTCGCCTCCACCTCGCTCGGCTACATCTGTCTGCTAGCCCTGACGCCGCGCCACACATAATGGATGGACCGACTGCGTTGTGATGCGCAGCTTGCGCCCCTCTTAGTGGTGGGCCACGTGCACGCGTCGGCTGTTCGCGCGTCCCTCGCACATGGCCTCAGTGGCTCGGCCACCTCATCACCGACCGGGGACCCCGACCTTACGAGTGTCCAGATTGATCACTTGGTCGCCGCTTCGCTTCATGCATGCCACGCGACCCACCTAGCTAGTCGCTTGTGCGCGCCTCCGCATATCCTGTAAAAATCGTCCCCGAGTTCAGCACACCCCTACATCAATCGAGCAACAGGTCGCCCCGTCGGGCCGCCGCCCAATGGTTCTCCCCGTGGCTGCACCGACTCGCGCGTCGCTGTCGTGTTGCCCCTTCGGGCCGCGAGACGTGGTCCACACCGCCGCCTAGAGGCCGTCCCCGCGGTTGCAGTGACCCGGGCTCCACTGCTGCGCCGCCCTTTTAGGCCGTAGCACCGCGGCCCCCATCGTCGCCCCGACCCGCCTGCTGCCGCTACGTCGCCCTTCGGACCGTAGCGCCGCGGCCCGCGGTCCACTCCGCCGTCCCTGTGCGTTGACTTCTCATGGTATGCGCTGCGCCGCCTCCATTGACGCGGGAACGCCACCTTTCATGCCGGTCTTCGTCACGCTGACGGGTTCCTCGCCTACTTCGAGCACCGCCACCGCACTCCTAACCTAGCCGTCGCGGCCACCGCTGCTACACCCATAGCCGCCTCCGTCAGTCCACCCCCTTTGTCTTCGCCCAGCACCAGCTCGTCGTTAGCGTCGTCGTCATGTTCCCCGACCAGTTTGTCTGCTCCGACCACCGTTGGTGACATCGGCCCCACACCGATTGACGCCACAATCGTTTCGAGTCTCCTCCTCTACTGGCACCTCCGACTCCTCGACATGGCATACAGCTCGTGCAGATCCCTCATCTATGCATGCCCGGTGCTGGCAACACCGATACGTGCCTTCATCCATGACATGTCCCCGGGCCTGGCAAGCCTGGTGCGGCGCTTCATCAACTTCTTCTCCGTCTGTTTACGCATGGCCTGTGCAGGCAACACCGACGCCTGCCTTCGTCTACAACGTGTCCCTGGGTTTGGCAAACCCGGCGTGATGCCTCGTCAACAACGTCTTCTTCCCGGCGCACCACTACTTCGACACCATTGCGGCCATGACTAAATCGGCGCCTCTTTGCGCCCGCGGCTCCATAGCGGCTTCCTCAACACCATCTACCCCGACTCGACATCGACCACGGCTTCACCACCCTACGCTCTCGGCTACCTCAACAACCGGCACAAAGGGCTACCGCCTTGCTTGAGCAACCTTGTTGGTTTCCACTCCAGCCACAAGTTTAGCGATGCATCGACCATTACGACTGTTGGGGGATGTCCGTCAGCTTACCTTCGAATTCTTCTCCAGTCTCATCGTCTGCGTCGTGATAACCCAAAAGTATAGGGGAACAATTGTAGCCTCTTTCTATAAGTAAGAATGTTGAACCCAACAAGGAGCTAAAGGTAGAACAAATATTCCCTCAAGTTCTATCGACCACCGATATAACTCCACGCACGCTTAACGTTCGCTTTACCTAGAACAAGTATGAAACTATAAGTACTTTGTAGGTGTTGTTGGATAGGTTTGCAAGAATATAAAGAGCACGTAAATAAAAACTAGGGCTGTTTTAGGTAAAGAAGCAATAAAGTTAGTATAGCGAGTGTTGGAAAGTGGTGGTAGGAGTTGCGAAATTGTCCCTAAGCAATTGACTACTTTACTAGACCGATAGCAAGTTTTATGTGGGAGAGGCCACTGCTAGCATGTCATCCCTCACTTGAAATTCTATGCACTTAGGATTGGAAATATTAGCAAGCATCTGCAACTACTAACGTTCATTAAGGTAAAACCCAACCATAGCATTAAGATATATTGGCCCCCCTTCAATCATGTATGCATCAATTTCTATGCTAGGTTGAAGCTTCTGTCACTCTTGCCCTCCAATACATAGTCCTATCAACATACAACTAACCCTATGGTGTGATCCACGCGCACGCTCATATGATGGGCACTAAAGGACATCAACATAACCACAAGCAAATTAAACCAATCATAGCAATTCACCAATTACCGATAGGACAACGAAAATCTACTCAGACATCATAGGATGGCAACACATCATTGGATAATAATATGAAGCATAAAGCACCATGTTCAAGTAGAGGGTACAGTGGGTTGCGGGAGAGTGGACCGCTGTAGATAGATGGGGGAAGGTGATGAAGATGTTGGTGAAGATGACAGAGGTGTTGGTGTAGATTGCCGTCACACGATGATGGCCCCGGCGGCGTTTCAGTGCCACCGGGGGAGAGGGGGAGAGGGCCCCCCTTCTTCTTTCTTCTTCCTTGACCTTCTCCCTAGATGGGAGAAGGGTTTCCCCTCTGGTCCATGGCCTCCATGGCAGCGGAGGGGCGAGAGCCCCTCCGAAATTGGATCTGTCTCTCTGTCTCTCTCTGTTTCCGCGTTCCCCAATTCTGCCCTTTCACCGTTTATTATATTCCCGGAGATCTGTAACTCCGATTGGGATGAAATTTGGACACAATTTTTATCCGGATATTTGCTTTCTTGCTGCGAAAGAAGGGCACCAACCGCCTTACGGAGTGGCCATGAGGGCCCAGGGCGCGCCTGACCCCCTGGAGCGTGCTCCTCACCCTCGTGGGCCCCTCGGGCATCGTCTCGTGTTGATTCCACTTCCCAAAATTCACATATATTCCAAAAAAAATCTCCGTTAGTTTTTATCCCGTTTAGACTCCGTTTGATATGGATTTTCTACGAAACAAAAAACATGCAACAAACAGGAACTAGTACTAGGCACTAGATCCATATGTTAGTCCCAAAAATAGTATAAAAAGTTGCCAAAAGTATGTAAAAGTTGTAGAATATTGGCATGGAACAATCAAAAATTATAGATATGACAGAGACGTATCAGCATCCCCAAGCTTAATTCCTGCTCGTCCTCGAGTAGGTAAATGATAAAAAGATAATTTTTGATGTGGAATGCTATCTAGCATAATCTTGATCATGGCATGAATATTAAGACACGAGTGATTCAAAGCAATAGTCTATCATTTGACATTAAGACAATAATACTTCAAGCATACTAATAAAGTCATGTCTTTTCAAAATAACATGGCCAAAGAAAGTTATCCCTACAAAACCATATGGCCTGGCTATGCTCCATCTTCACCACACAAAATATTCAAATCATGCACAACCCCGATGATAAGCCAAGTAATTGTTTCATACTTTTGACGTTCTCAAACATTTTCAACTTTCACACAATACATGAGCGTGAGCCATGGATATAGCACTATAGGTGGAATAGAATATGATGGTGGAGGTTGTGTGGAGAAGAAGAAAAGGAAGAAAGTCTCACATCGACGCGGCTAATCAATGGGCTATGGACATGCCCATCAATTGATGTCAATGTGAGGAGTAGGGATTGCCATGCAACAGATGCACTAGAGCTATAAGTGTATGAAAGCTCAAACTGAAAACTAAGTGGTTGTGCATCCAACTTGCTTGCTCATGAAGACCTCGGGCATTTGAGGAAGCCCATCATCGGAATATACAATCCAAGTTCTATAGTGAAAAATTCCCACTAGTATATGAAAGTGAAAACGTAGGAGACTCTCTCTATGAAGAACATGGTGCTACTTTGAAGCACAAGTGTGGTAAAAGGATATTAACATTGCCCCTTCTCTCTTTTTCTCTCTTTTTTTGTTTTTTTGGTGGGCTTCTTTGGCCTCTTTTTTTTGTAGGCTTCTTTGGCCTCTTTTTTTGTAAAGTCCGGAGACTCATCCCAACTTGTGAGGGAATCATAGCTTCCATCATCCTTTCCTCACATGGTACAATGCTCTAATAATGATGATCATCACACTTTTATTTACTTTCAACTCAATATTACAACTCGATACTAGAACAAAATATGACTCTATATGAATGCCTCCGGCGGTGTACCGGGATGTGCAATGATCTAGCCTACCAATGAAATCAAAAAATGGACAAGCCATGAAAACATCATGCTAGCTATCTTACGATCATGCAAAGCAATATGACAATGAATGCTCAAGTCATGTATATGATGATGATGGAAGTTGCATGGCAATATATCTCGGAATGGCTATGGAAATGCCATGATAGGTAGGTATGGTGGATGTTTTGAGGAAGATATAAGGAGGCTTATGTGTGATAGAGCATATAGTATCACGGGGTTTGGATGCACCGGCTAAGTTTGCACCAACTCTCAAGGTGAGAAAGGGCAATGCACGGTACCGAAGAGGCTAGCAATGATGGAAGGGTGAGAGTGCGTATAATCCATGGACTCAACATTAGTCATAAAGAACTCACATACTTATTGCAAAAATCTATTAGTCATTGAAACAAAGTACTACACGCATGCTCCTAGGGGGATAGATTGGTAGGAAAAGACCATCGCTCGTCCCCGACCGCCACTCATAAGGAAGACAATCAATAAATACCTCATGCTCCAACTTCGTTACATAACGGTTCACCATACGTGCATGCTACGGGAATCACAAACTTCAACACAAGTATTTCTACAATCCACAACTACCCACTAGCATGACTCTAATATCACCATCTTTCTATCGCAAAACTATTGCAAGGAATCATATATATCATATTCAGTGATCTACAAGTTTTATGTAGGATTTTATGACTAACCATGTGAATGACCAATTCCTGTCATCTCTCTAAATAGATATAAGTGAAGCAAGAGAGTTTAATTCTTTCTACAAAATATATGCCCATGCTCTAACAAATATAAGTGAAGCAAAAGAGCATTCTACAAATGGCGGTTTTCTATGTGAAGAGAAACAGGCAATCCAAACTTCAAATGATATAAGTGAAGCACATGAAGCGTTCTATAAAGCCATACTCAAAAGATATAAGTGAACTGCAATGAGCATTCTATAAATCAACCATGGAATATCTCATACCAACATGGCGCATCAAAGAAAAGTGAAAACTAAATGCAAAATACGCTCCAAGATTTGCACATATCGCATGAACGAAACGAATCCGAAAACATACCGATACTTGTTGAAGAAAGATGGGATGCCTTCCGGGGCATCCCCAAGCTTAGACACTTGAGTCTCCTTGAATATTTACTTGGGGTTCCTTGGGCATCCCCAAGCTTGAGCTCTTGCCTCTCCTCCTTCTCCTCATATCGAGACCTCCTCGATTCTTGATCACTTCATCTACACAAAACTCAATAGAAAGTTCGGTAAGATCCGTTAGTATAATAAAGCAAATCACTACTCTAAGTATTGTTGTAAACCAATTCATAATTTTTTTTGCATTGTAGATACTGTAATATAACTTTTCCATGGCTTAATCCACTGATAGAAATCGATAGTTTCATCAAAACAAGCAAACAATGCATCAAAAACAGAATCTGTTTTAAATAGGACAGTCTGTAGTAATCTGAAAATTCACCATACTTATGGTACTCCAAAACTTCTGAAAAAATTAGGAAAAATAAACAATTTGTATAGAAATACAGTGCAAAAGGTTTCAGAACCGTTTGACGTTCCAGTAAAAAACGTAAAATCGTGCACTACAGCCAAAGTTTCTATTTTGCACCGCACGAACCAACAAGCAATGTAAACATCCTAAAGGCAAATCTTGGCACATTATTTTTATAATAAAATGGATTTGTACTTTATAAAAGCACAACACAGAAATAAATGACTCTATAAAGCTTTCGGGTTGTCTCCCTGGCAGCGCTTTCTTTAAAGCCATTAAGCTAGGCATATAGTGCTCGAGTAATGGATCCACCCAGATCCCAAGGTATATCAAAGCCATTTTTAATTAACAATGATTTGTGATTTAGTAGTGAGCAAAAAGTAACATATATCATGCAACAACAAAGTCTAACTCTCTTCCTATGCATCGGCATGTCATAAAAGAACAATTCATGCACACATAGTAAAGGCCAATGCATAGTATAAACAGTCTCTTGCAATTTTATCATATTGGAAACATGGAGAGGCGGAGATGTAGTTCCTCTCTCATAACAATTGCAAGTAGGAGCAGCAAGCACATGCATATTATATCTATCAAAATCATCATGTGTAACGGTAAAATGCAACCCATCAATATAATCCTTAATAAGGGCAAACTTCTCCGATATAGTGTAGTCAGGAGAATTCAAAAAGATAATAGTACTATCATGCGTGGATGCAATATCAACAATTTCATATTTAACATAAGGAACTATAGCAATTTCATCTCCATAAGCATAATTCATATTGGCATCTTAGCCACAAGAATAGAAAGCATCAAGTTCATCAAAAAGGGATTTTTCAAACGAATCAACGAGATCATAACAATCATCATAGCAATCATCCTTTGGTAAGCACGAAGGGAAATTAAACAATGTATGAGTTGAAGAGTTACTCTCATTAGAAGGTGGGCACGGGTAGCTAATCTGCTCTTCCTCCTTTTGTTCTTCGCTCTCCTCATCATCTTTTTCATCCAATGAGCCCCCAGTTTCATCAATTCCTTCTTCCATAGACTCCTGCAAAATATTAGTCTCTTCTTGGGCAGTGGAGGAGTCCTCAATATATGGTTTAACATAGGCCTTAGAAGCATAATTATCATAACAATATTTAAGTATGGCAAAATTTTCAGATTTGTAAAGAGTAGCATCTTACTTTCCAATCAAAGAAGCAATTTCATAAGCACCCTTAAAAGCAACAAAATCTTCAATTTATTTAACATCATAGTAATTATAAACACCCTTAGCATACGAAGATACGATTCCATTATCACTAAACTCACATTGGTAGGGAAGGTGTTTCTTAGGGTCTTCAAAACAACAAGTAAAATCATATATTTCACATAAATTCCAAGCATAGCGTTGCAAACAATGAATTTGATCCAATAAAAGTTTCCCCTTTTGAGATAAGCGGTGTCGCACATAACAAGCATGCTCATCTAAAGATTTGCCCTCAACTAAGCTAGTTGGGGTTTCAGCATGAACACATAGGGATCGAAGATGATCCAAGTAAAAAGCTTTAGGAGTGTGATAGATACTGAGTGGTTCTTCAACCATTGGTATAGCAGGTACAACTATTTTTTTTGGTATTTTGCGTTTCCTACCCATAACTAAAGATAGAAAACAAGAGCACAAAATAAAAACTACTTAGTGATAAAGCAAACAAGCACACACGAGAATATTCACCCCACGCTATAACTCCCCGACAACGGCGCCAGAAAAAGGTCTTGATAACCCACAAGTATAGGAGATCAATTGTAGCCTCTTTTGATAAGTAAGAGTGTCGAACCCAACGAGGAGCTAAAGGTAGAACAAATATTCCCTCAAGTTCTATCGACCACCGATACAACTCCACGCACGCTTAACTTTCGCTTGACCTAGAACAAGTATGAAACTAGAAGTACTTTGTAGGTGTTGTTGGATAGGTTTGCAAGAATATAAAGAGCACGTAAATAAAAACTAGGGGCTGTTTTAGGTAAAGAAGTAATAAAGTTAGTATAGCGAGTATGGAAAAGTGGTGGTAGGAGTTGCAAAATTGTCCCTAAGCAATTGACTACTTTACTAGACCGATAGCAAGTTTTATGTGGGAGAGGCCACTGCTAGCATGTCATCCCTCACTCGGAATTCTATGCACTTATGATTGGAACTATTAGCAAGCATCCGCAACTACTAACGTTCATTAAGGTAAAAACCAACCATAGCAAGATATATTGGTCCCCCTTCAATCCCGTATGCATCAATTTCTATGCTAGGTTGAAGCTTCTGTCACTCTTGCCCTCCAATACATAGTCCTATCAACATACAACTAACCCTATGGTGTGATCCACGCACGCGCTCATATGATGGGCACCAAAGGACAACAACATAACCACAAGCAAATTAAACCAACCATAGCAATTCACCAATTACCGATAGGACAACGAAAATCTACTCAGACATCATAGCATGTCAACACATCATTGGATAATAATATGAAGCATAAAGCACCATGTTCAAGTAGAGGGTACAACGGGTTGCGGGAGAGTGGAGCGCTGTAGATAGATGGGGGAAGGTGATGAAGATGTTGGTGAAGATGACAGAGGTGTTGGTGTAGATTGCCGTCATACGATGATGGCCCCGGCGGAGTTCCGGTGCCACCGGGAGAGAGGGGGAGAGGGCCCCCTTCTTCTTTCTTCTTTCTTGACGATCTCCCTAGATGGGAGAAGGGTTTCCCCTCTGGTCCATGGCCTCCATGGCAGCGGAGGGGTGAGAGCCCCTCCGAAATTGGATCTGTCTCTCTATGTTTCTGCATTCCCCGATTCTTCCCTTTCACCGTTTCTTATATTCCCGGAGATCCATAACTCCGACTGGGCTGAAATTTGGACACGATTTTTATCCGGATATTGGCTTTCTTGCGGCTAAAGAAGGGCACCAACCGCCTTACGGAGTGTCCACGAAGGCCCAGGGTGCGCCTGACCCCCTGGAGCGCGCCCCTCACCCTCGTGGGCCCCTTGGGCATCGTCTCGCGTTGATTCCACTTCCCAAAATTCACATATATTCCAAAAAAATCTCCGTCAGTTTTTATCCCATTTGGACTTTGTTTGATATGGATTTTCCGCGAAACAAAAAACTTGCAACAAACAAGAACTGGCACTGGGCACTGGATCCATATGTTAGTCCCAAAAATAGTATAAAAATTTGCCAAAAGTATGTAAAAGTTGTAGAATATTGGCATGGAACAATAAAAAATTGTAGACACGATGGAGACGTATCACGTCTCTACCGTTGTGACTGCAGCGAGATGTTCAGTATTATGATTAGCTAGGAATACGAGATAGACTAGGATTTGTTCTGGCTTGTCTTGCACTCCAAGTTCACCATGTACTCCTATATGTATGCCCATGGAGCTCAAGCAATAAACATTGATTCCACCAATCCCTCTCTATCCCTTCTTACACAAAGGCACAGGTGGAAGTTACGGTAATGTCTTACGGGAATCAACCTGGCTAGTGATTTGGAGGCTTGCACTTTCATCTTCTAAGGTAGAAAGTCCAATTTCAAGGCTCATAGCCTTGCCAAGCATGCTCTAGGAGTTTTCGAGGGATGCATATGTGGCTCATTCTGCCTCATGATCTAGTTTGTATCCCTAATAACATTGAGTAATAAAGTGGAGCATGTTTAGAATTTTTTAAAATCAAAACTCATATATTAAATGAGGAGATTGGAGTTTTAGAGTGTTACAAGACCCCACCGAGCACGGCCTGACAATTACTCGATTACCACACATTTCCCTAATTTCTTAGCACTGGCGATAACCCATAGTTTAGTCTCGTCGACAACAATTTTGAGAAGGATTGGCGGCGGTACGCTCTTGGGTCGGAAGACCCTAATATTCCAGTCATTCTATATTGTCCAAGTCACAAGCATGGTGATTGATGCCATCGGTCTCCTATTGCAGTTGGCCATGTCGGTTCTATTATCCCACCATTTGAAGAGGGATTCGTGGAGGTGCCACGCAATGGTGTCTGTCGTGGAATTGTCATGGCAGATGTCCTAGTGTGAGGACTTAGTCGTGGAGCCATCACGATGAGGTTAGCTTAAAGGGGTTAATCAGGACAAAGGACACGATGAGTTTTATACTGGTTTGGCCCCTTACAATGAAGGTAAAAGCCTAGTCCAGTTTGTAGTTGGTATTGCTAGGGTTTCGATGAGCAAGGAGCGAATACGCTTGACCCGGATCTCGATCTGTTGTTTCTTGTCCTAAGCCGCCGCTAGGTCGTCCCCTTATATACACGGGTTGACGTCTTGCGGCCCTCAGAGTCCCGACCGGTTTATACAACGTGACCGGCTCGGTGACCTTTCTCATATACCTTACAATACAAGTTTACATACATGGCAGTTTATAATCATGGGCCTTAAGCCGCCTTCGGGTCTCGGCTCTCTACCAACCCTATCTATGAACCGCCACATGCTCTTGGGCTTCCTTGAGATGGGTCGTTATAGGGATGACCCGGCCCATCCTGGGCGGGTCATACCTATTAGTTATTTCCCCAACATTAGGCCCCAGGTTGATTTGAACTTGTTCATGTCAATCTCCGAAACTTAGAAAAATCCTTCCATATCCGCTGCGAAAACCTTGTAACCCGCCACGACGTCATCTCCAAAAATTTCGGAAACCCGCCACGACATCATCTTTTAACGGATCTTTATCTTAATGTCTTTCTGAAAATCGAGGCATCCAATTAGCTGGATAACCATCATTTGTCCTCCTCGTCTTCTGCGCCTGCCTGTTTCCCTGTCTCCTTATAAATAGGACCGTAGAGCCACCTTCCACTCTTATCCTTCTCCTTTCTTCTTCCTTGCAATGCGTCGCCCCGTACGAACCTCGCCGCCGTCGACCTCCGTCCTCGACCTCAACTCCAGCCGCTGCATCGCCCTGAGTAGACCAGAAAACTGTGGCGCCACTCCACTGTCCTAATAGCATCAGTAAGCCTTCTGTCCCTCGTCATGGATCCATCATTAGGATTTGTCAGTGTTCATCGGTGTTCGTCGCTGTCCTTCCTTCTCTTTATTTAGATCCATAGGTTAGATTCAAAAACCATAGGAAACTTGCACGGTAGTAGTTTTAGCACTTGTTTTGATACTACAATATATATCCCCACCACAACAGATCTCCTCTAGGGCACCTCTTCTTTTCCACTATCATGAATTTATTTCCTTTTTCTGAACTACGGTAGATCCAAATTTGCAACCTCAATTTGCGGAATCTGTTTGTCCCAGTACTTAGCAAATTTTGCTTTCGGCAATTCTTGAATATCTTAGTCATGGCGGCTTATTCTGCTGGCTTATCTTTACTCCATATATCATTAGCCCTCGCTTAAGCCGCCATCATAAACATGTACTATAATTGTTAACTTGCAATCCCACCAACTAACGTGAGCCGACAATTTATTTCCTTTTTGATTGTCCTTTCACCATGCCGCCGAAGACGATGACAACTTGCAACTAGGTTCGTTCCACAGCCACCGAAAGCACTTTGAAGGATTTTGTCACTGTTGGATATTTACCAGAGAAAAGTGTCATGCAATATCGTGCTCCTGACCCGGATGAAGAAAGACCTCAACCAAAAGGTGGTGAAATCATTGTCTTTATAGATCATATGAACCGGAGCTTCTCACTGCCCGGCTCAAAATTCTTTAGGGATGTCCTGCACTTTTTCAAGCTCCATCCGCAAGATATTGGACCCAATTCTGTATCGAACATCTCTAACTTCCAGGTTTTTTTTGTGAAGTATACCTTCAAGAAGAACCTAGTGTCGAGCTTTTCAGAGAATACTTCTACCTGAACCGCCAGAACGAATACACGAATGGTCCTAGCTTGGAACTTGGCGGGATTTCAATTCAACGCAGACGAGACGCCATCTTCCCTCAAGTAGTCATGCCAAGCCATCCTAAGGACTGGAATCAAACATGGTTCTACTATAAAGACATCTCACCGTCTGATGAAAATCCGATGCTGGGTTATTGTGTTGATCGTCTCGACGCAAAGTACCAACTTCCTGATAAACTCACCCCCGCTGAACGCAAGAAACTTGTCCCCACAATCAGAAGAGTTCAAGCCTTGCTAGGAAATGGTTTGACCGGAGTCAACTCAATCCGCTGCTGGGTCGCATGGCAGATCATACCTTTAAGCCGCCGACCCGGCTTGATGTGTTCAAACACCAAAGGAACTAATGATCCTTTACGTCATAGCTCTCTGCGAAGACTGAAGAGGCCATCGTTGAGATGGCAACCACACTTGTCAATAGCAAATATGAAGACTGCAGCCTAGTGGGTTTGAACCCTTTCTGCAAGCTTAACCCGGCGCCAGAGGTAAATCTTTTGACTTCTTTTTCCTCACCAGTTAATTATTGCATGGACTTCAACATGTTATCCTTCCACGGGCTAAATCTGACTTCTGGAAGGCCAAATATGACCATGAGGCTGCCAAAAAGGCTAAGGCTGCTGCGAGAGCCGCCAAAAAGACCGTCAGGAAGTCTAAGAAGAAACCCACTGCCTCTGATTTACTTAAGATGGATGATACCTCTGAGTCGGAGGTAGCCCTTGACTCTCTTGGCCTATTTTTTAACAACCTTATTGACACTGACTATTGCCAGGATGACACGGGGGCCAGCCAGGCAGTTGAAGAAGAGGTAACTATTATTTCCTCCGACTCAGAACCTTTACCAAGGCAGAAACTTCGGCGGGTAACCCGGAAAGTAAGGTTTTCACACCCCTTGGCTTATTTGGATCCTCATTTTCTTTTGAAACGACAGCAACATGAGAGCCGCCACCAGACCCGGACCGGTGGAGATGACGATTTATCCTCCGGCTTACCGAATACTTCTTGGAAACGCCAAAATGAGTTTTTTTAACCTTAACCCTTGTATTTATCAATGAGCTACTTTTATTAGTCACCCAATTTTGATTCCATTTTTGCAGGAGATTTCCCGTTCTTCTTCTGGTGACTCATCTCAACTCAACTGCCAGCTTTCAAGACTGCCCCCGGGTAAGATAATTATCTTTCTTCTATACCTTTATAACTTATCATTATACTGACTTGCCCAAAATTCTCTTTAGCGGTCAAGCGAAGCCCAAAAAAGCAAAGGTGACAAAACCGGCCGAAGATCCAAAAACCGCTGAATCGGATCAGCCAACCCTTGTACCAGAACACTTTGAAGCACCGGAAGATCCTGCTATCGACGCTCGACCGGATTTACCTGAGCCGTCTGTCGATGAAACCATTCTTGATCCATCAACTGTTGAACCGTCAAGCTCAGCTAACCCGCCAGAGACTGACAACGATGATGTTTTAATCACTGGCAGCAGATTTGTTGAACCCAGGAATCCAACTGTACTAGCGAGACACTCTGCCAAACAGGAAGTCATGGAAAGACGAAAAGTGAGGTTCGATGTCTCCCACTATGCTCAATTGAGTAATAGTGAAGTGCTATCTGGTTATCTCAGTCAAGTGCACTCCAGCCGTGATTTAAAAATTGAGATGGTCAAACAGATGCACCAAAAGTATGAGGTACGCTCTCCGGCTTATATAAGTTA
>NC_041382.1:623917713-623973835 GCF_002162155.2 Triticum dicoccoides
TAATAAACTTGAATGATTAGTAGACTTGAGATGTTTATAAGCTTCTGTTCTAGACTTCCTCCAAGTACAGTTAAAAACTTTAAACCGGATTCTGATGATAACATAATTTTGCATCTATAGCCCCCAAGGGCCGGTTTAATCAGTAGGAATGAGCCAGTCCTATTAGTCATTATGTAAGAGACCAAAACATAACTTCATATCCCTCATGAGTCGGCTGGGTCTGTCAACAGCACACCTGGCTAATCCTTAACAAGAAAAAACAAGCAATATCCATTAGCCCCCAAGTGCCAAGTGTTATTGCCTGCAAAACACTTGGGACTTCTTGGAAAGAACCAGTTCCTTTAAAATTTCACTGATAGACATTAGCCCCCAAGTGCCAAGTGTTGTTTGCTTTTAAAGCACTTGGGACTTGTTTTTTATAACCTGTCATGAAACTTAACGAACTTATACTGTATGCAGGCTGCGACCACTGAACTGGAAGCTCAATTGTCTGAGGCCAAGACCCGTCTGACAACTTGGGAGACTGAGACAAAGAAGGCTGAATCCAAATTCCAGTTGAGTGTGTCTGAAGCAGAGAAATTGAAAACCAGCTTTACTACGGAGAAAGAGGCTTGGGTAAATGAGAAGACTGCCTTGACGCAGCGGGCTGAGAAAGCCGAGGTGGCTCTGGAAGAGGTTACCACTGAACTCACCGGTTTAAAGAACCGTGTGTCTCAGATGGTTTCTGCAATCTTCGGTAAGTCGCCTTGTTGTTTACCCGAAGTAAATATTTTTCATCATAATATGAGCCACCACTTAACCAATTGTGTAAAATTTGCAGGTCCCAGGATTAGCAATCTGAGCCGAGACACGTTTGTCAAGCTCAAGGTGGTTTACACACTTGTTGAGCAATTATACACTGGATCTCGGCGGACTCTTGCCACTATCTCCCCCGCAAATCAAGAACCAAACTTATTAAGTGATGTCTTGAAGAAGTTGTCCATCTTGCCCGCTAGGTTCCAAGAAATCAAGCGATCCTGTGCTAGAGCCAGAGCTGTGACAGCTTTGAGCCGTGCCAAAGCCTAGGTTCCGGAGTTAGACCCGGCGGACGTAGCCAGTGGGTATCCCAGTCTCAAGGAAGATGGAACTCTTTTTGATCAACAAGACTTTTCTGCTTGTGTCAAGGAGATTCGCCCTCATGCTACAATCATTGCCGAAGAGACCAAGCTCACCAAGTATCAGCCGGGTTATGACGCAGATAATTAGAAGATGGCGACTCCTTCATATAAAGTGATGGACTTAATCCCGCCGATTCGTAAGCACACTTTCACCCCTGATATTGAGCCGTCTGACTTGATTGATGACGAGGCTGAATTTGTCGCCCTACGTGGCTTTGATTTTTCCAAACCAAACTTCTAGACGGTGGTGGAGGAGGACAAAACGGCAAGGGCTGAGCCGCCACCTTCAAGTGAGCCAGGCCAAGATTCATGAACCGGGGCCGGTTTATCATCTGTTGTATGTGAGACTGAAAAACAGTTATCCTTTTGGGCTCCAAACGCCTTGTAATAGGCTAGCTTTAAACTTCTTTTTCTGCTATGCCATCGTGCATATTGTGCTGTTTATAATACTTCTTTATCCATCATGCGAAGATATGCTATATATGCCTGATGATATTATCAATCTTGAATCTGTTCCTACATACAACAGATGAAAAAGTGTCCTGGCGGTTTACCGCTGGATGGGTTGTAGTGCCCCAACATGAACTTATCATGATTTATAACCAAGGATGGTCGAAATAATAATCATATATGATTAAAAATATATCATACCTGTGATATTGGATCACACTTGTTGGTTTATGATGACCCACAAGTATAGGGGATCTATCGTAGTCCTTTCGATAAGTAAGATTGTCGAACCCAACGAGGAGCAGAAGGAAATGACAAGCGGTTTTCAGCAAGGTATTCTCTGCAAGTACTGAAACAAGTGGTAACAGATAGTTTTGTGATAAGATAGATTGTAACGAGCAACAAGTAACAAAAGTAAATAAAGTGCAGCAAGGTGGCCCAATCCTTTTTGTAGCAAAGGAAAAGCCTGGACAAACTCTTATATAAGGAAAAGCGCTCCCGAGGACACATGGGAATATCGTCAAGCTAGTTTTCATCATGTTCATATGATTCGCGTTCGATACTTTGATAATTTGATATGTGGGTGGACCGGTGCTTGGGTGCTGTTCTTACTTGAACAAGCATCCCACTTATGATTAACCTCTATTGCAAGCATCCACAACTACAACAAAAGTATTAAGGTAAACCTAACCATAGCATGAAACATATGGATCCAAATCAGCCCCTTACGAAGCAACGCATAAACTAGGGTTTAAGCTTCTGTCACTCTAGCAACCCATCATCTACTTATTACTTCCCAATGCCTTCCTCTAGGCCCAAATAATGGTGAAGTGTTATGTAGTCGACATTCACATAACACCACTAGAGGCTAGACAACATACATCTTATCAAAATATCAAACGATTACCAAATTCACATGACTACTAATAGCAAGACTTCTCCCTTGTCCTCAGGAACAAACGTAATTACTCACAAAGCATATTCATGTTCATAATCAGAGGGGTAATAATATGCATATAGGATCTGAACATATGATCTTCCACCAAATAAACCAACTAGCATCAACTACAAGGAGTAATCAACACTACTAGCAACCTACTAGCACCAATCCCGGACTTTGAGACAAGAATTGGATACAAGAGATGAACTAGGGTTTGGAGATGAGATGGTGCTGGTGAAGATGTTGATGGAGATTGCCCTCTCCCAATGAGAGGAGTGTTGGTGATGACGATGGTGATGATTTCCCCCTCCCGGAAGGAAGTATCCCCGGCAGAACAGCTTTGCCGGAGCTCTAGATTGGTTCCGCCAAGGTTCCGCCTCATGGCGGCGGAGTCTCGTCCCAAAAAGTTCCTCTTTATTTTTTTCTCATCAAAAGACTTCATATAGAAGAAGATGGACGTCGGAGAGCCACCAGGGGGCCCATGAGGTAGGGGGCGCGCCCTAGGGGGGCGCCCTAGGGGGGGTGCGCCCCCACCCTCGTGAGCAGGGTGTGGGCCCCCTGGCCTTCATCTTTGGCGAGGATTTTTCTTTATGTATTTTAAGATGTTCCATGGAGTTTCAGGACTTTTGGAGTTGCGCAGAATAGGTCTCTAATATTTGCTCCTTTTCTAGCCCAGAATTCCAGCTGCCGGCATTCTCCCTCATTATGTAAACCTTGTAAAATAAGAGAGAATAGCCATAAGTATTGTGACATAAAGTGAAATAATAGTCCATAATACAATAAATATCGATATAAAAGCATGATGCAAAATGGACGTATCAACTTCCCCAAGCTTAGACCTCGCTTGTCCTCAAGCGAAAAGCTGATAACAATAAATATGTCCTCATGTTTAGAGGTAGAGGCGTCGATAAAAATAAAATACGGAGATGAAGGCATCATGATTATTCTCATAACAGTAACATATATATATTTTGTCATATGATTACTTATGTTCAAGTGATTATCTATTCACAATGCAAAAGTATAAATCATAAACCTTATTGGGCTCTGACAAACTATAATCTCAGTCATTGAAGCAATTGCAATTTATCATAACATCGGAAAGAGTCTATGTCAGAGCTAAACAAACAAGTCCACATACTCAACTATCATTTAGTCCTCCATAATTGCTAACACTCACGCAATACTTGTGGTTACGGAGTTTTAATCGGGCACAGAGAAAAATAGGGGCTTATAGTTTTGCCCCACAACCTTTTACCTCAAGGTTAATGTCAACAATAATGGTTCATGCTCCCCTACATCCAATTAGATATATATATATATATCATGTTCTTTCCAACATGCTGAGCTTGCCGAAGGATAAAATGAAAAAGGAAAGGTGAAGATCACCATGACTCTTGCATAAGGTAGAAGATAATAATAAATGATAAGCCCTTCGCAGAGGGAAGCAGAGGTTGCCATGCGCTTTTATGGTTGGATGCATAAAATCTCAATGCGAAAGAACGTCACTTTATATTGCCCCTTGTGATATGAACCTTTATTATGCAGTCCATCGCTTTTATTACTTCCACATCACAAGATCGTATAAAGCTTATTTCTCCCACACCAATTAATCATACATATTTAGAGAAATTTTTATTGCTTTGCACCGATGACAACTTACTTGTAGGATCTTACTCAATCCATACGTAGATATGGTGGACTCTCATGGCAAAACTGGTTTAAGGGTGTTTTGAAGCACAAGCAGTATTCTACTTGGTGCTGAGAATTTGTCTAGCATGAGGGGGAAAGGCAAGCTCAACAAGTTAGAGGATCCATGACAACATACTTTATCTCAGATATAAGAAAGACATAACTCATTACGTTGTCTTCCTTGTCCAACATCAACTCTTTAGCATGTCATATTTTAATGAGTGCTCCCAATCATAAAAGATGTCAATGATAATATATCTATATGTGAAAACCTCTCTTTCCTTATTACTTCCTATTAATTGCAACAATGACCAAAGCTATGTCTGCCAACTCCCAACAACTTTTAATCATCATACTCTTTCTATGTGAAGTCATTACTCTCAATAAGATCAATATGAACTCTTTGTTTTTTTTCTTCTCTCTTCCTTTATTCACCCAAGATCATGGCAAACTAATCAAGCCCTTGACTCAACACTAATCTTTATTGTATATAGCTCACGGACTCGATTACATAGAGAGATCAAAAAACTCAAAACTAGATCATGCCATAAACTTTATTCTACTAGATCAAGATACTACTAATAGGATCGAACTAAGAAAAACGGTAAACATAGGAGTTGTGATTGTGATACAATACCTGGGCACCTCCCCCAAGCTTGGTAGTTGCCAAGGGGAGTGCCCATACCCATGTTATTATATCTCCTTCTTTGTTGTCGGTGTAATATTCTTGGCGATGATTCCCCTCAGGATGCGGTTCTCCTCCTCGAGCTTATTGATTTGCTGTTTGAGGTCCATTATTTCCTTACGAAGCTTTCCTGTGACAGCTAAAGCTCCTTGCACCCAAGGGTGTTGCATAGCTGCGGGAGAACAAGTGACACTCCTCTTCATATTTTCATAAGAAAGAAATCTAACATTAGAAGGGATAACCGAATTTGGAATAGCTGAGCTCTGTAGTTCCCCCATCATGAACCCAGCTCGGAGGAGAGAGGTGACTTCTTCATCCTCCATGGCATCTACTCTCATCAAGTCAGCCTCCATCTCTTCCTCCGTTGCTGGCCCAAAGTGGTCAGCGTCGCTGTTTGCCCTTGGTCCCGGTGCCGGATTAGATACCCGACTCTCCCCGATTGACTCTTGAGAAGACATCTTGTTCTAATCTGCAGCAGCAACAACTCGAAAACAAAAACAGAGGACATTTGTGTGATACGGGAGTCAAAACCTTCCGGAGGTTATATAATGAATTTTTACCGACCAAAATACATAACATGCAAGAAAACAGAGTTCGGAAGGCACACGAGGTGCTCACGAGGTAGGGGGCGCACCCTAGGGGGGGGCCCACCACCCTCCTGTCCTTCCTGGACTGCTACTTATTTTTCTATTTTTCTAAATATTCCAAAATGGAGAAATATTGCCTTAAAAATTGTTTTGGAGTCGGTTTACTTACCGTACCACATACCTATTCCTTTTCAGAGTCTGAAACGCTCCAGAAAGTGTCCTTTATGTATTCCTTCGGGGTTACGGTTTCAATAATATTGGTTTCAACATTTATGGGGTTACCAGAGATATAATGTTTGATTCTTTGACCGTTTACCACGTTTGGATTTGTGCCCTCGAAGTTGTTGATCTTTATGGCACCGGAGGATAGACCTCTTCGATAACATAGGGGCTTTCCCATTTAGAGAGAAGTTTGCCTGCAAAAAATCTTAAACGAGAGTTGTATAGCAATACATAATCACCTACATTAAACTCACGCTTTTGTATCGTTTTGTCATGCCATCTTTTAACTTTTTCTTTAAACAACTTGGCATTTTCATAAGCTTGGGTTATCCATTCATCAAGTGAGCTAATATCAAATAACCTCTTCTCACCGGCAAGTTTAAAATCATAGTTGAGCTCTTTAATAGCCCAATATGCCTTATGTTCTAGTTCGAGAGGTAAGTGACATGCTTTTCCATAAACCATTTTATACAGAGACATACCCATAGGATTTTTATATGGAGTTCTATAAGCCCATAATGCACCATCAAGTTTCTTGGACCAATTCTTTCTAGACCTATTAACGGTCTTTTGCAAAATTAATGTGAGCTCTCTATTGCTCAACTCTACTTGACCACTAGACTGAGGGTGATAAGGAGATGCAATTCTATGATTAACATCATATTTAGCAAGCATTTTACGGAAAGCACCGTGAATAAAGTGTGAACCACCATCAGTCATTAAATATCTAGGGACTCCAAACCTCGGGAAAATAACTTCCTTAAGCATCTTAATAGAAGTGTTATGATCAGCACTACTAGTTGGAATAGCTTCTACCCACTTAGTAACGTAATAAACACCAACTAGAATATGTGTGTATCCATTAGAGGCAGGAAAAGGTCCCATATAGTCGAAGCCCCAAACATCAAACGGTTCAATAACAAGTGAATAATTCATAGGCATTTCTTGACGTCTACTAATATTACCAATTCTTTGACATTCATCACAAGACAAGACAAACTTACGGGCATCCTTGAAGAGAGTAGGCCAATAAAAACTAGATTGCAATACCATATGTGCAGTTCTATCTCCAGCGTGGTGTCCTCCATAAGACTCGGAATGACATTTGCGTAGGATCTGTTCCTGTTCATGCTCAGGTACACAACGTCTAAGAACACCATCTACTCCTTCTTTATAAAGATGTGGGTCATCCCAAAAGTAATGTCTCAAGTCATAGAAAAACTTTTTCTTTTGCTGGTATGTGAAGCTAGGTGGCATAAATTTAGCAACAATATAATTAGCATAATCAGCATACCATGGAGTACTACGAGAAGTACTTATAACATTTAATTGTTCATCAGGAAATCTATCATTAATAGGTAGTGGGTCATCAAGAATATTTTCTAACCTAGAGAAGTTGTCTGCAACGGGGTTCTCAGCTCCCTTTTTATCAACAATATGCAAATCAAATTCTTGTAGCAAGAGAACCCATCTAATAAGTCTAGGTTTAGCATCTTTCTTTTCCATAAGGTATTTAATAGCAGCATGATCAGTTTGAATAGTTACTTTAGAATCAACAATATAAGGTTTGAACTTATCACAAGCAAATACAACTGCTAAAAGCTCTTTTTCAGTAGTAGCATAATTTCTTTGAGCATTGTCTAGAGTCTTACTAGCATAATGAATAACATTTAATTTCTTATCAACTCTTTGCCCTAGAACAACACCTACAGCATAATCACTGGCATCATACATAATTTCAAAGGGTAAATTCCAATCAGGTGGCCGAACAACAGGTGCAGAGACTAATGCTTTCTTAAGTGTTTCAAATGCTTCTACACAATCATCATCAAAGACAAATGGTATATCTTTTTGCAATAAATTAGTTAGAGGCCGAGAAATTTTTGAAAAGTCCTTAATGAACCTCCTGTAAAATCTGGTGTGACCAGGAAACTTCTTATACCTTTGATGTCCTTGGGACATGGCATCTTTTCAATAGCATCAACCTTGGCTTTATCAACTTCAATACCTCTTTCAGAAACTTTGTGCCCCAAGACAATACCTTCCTTAACCATAAAGTGGCACTTTCCCCAATTCAAGACAAGATTAGTTTCTTCACATCTCTGCAAAACACGATCAAGATTGCTCAAGCAATCATCAAAAGAGGAACCATAGACGGAAAAATCATCCATGAAAACCTCACAAATATTTTCACAAAAGTCAGAGAATATAGCCATCATGCATCTTTGAAAGGTAGCAGGTGCATTACATAAACCAAAAGGCATACGTCTATAAGCAAAAGTACCAAAAGGGCATGTAAAAGTAGTCTTTGACTGATCTCTAGCCGACACAGGTATTTGAGAGAAACCAGAATAACCATCTAGAAAGCAATAGTGTGTATGTCTGCATAATCTTTCTAGCATTTGATCAATAAAAGGTAAGGGGTAATGATCTTTGTTAGTAGCTTTATTTAATTTGCGGAAATCAATTACCATCCTATAACCTGTGATAATTCTTTGTGGAATCAATTCATCTTTATCATTAGGAACAACAGTAATACCTCCCTTCTTAGGGACACAATGGACAGGACTTACCCACTCACTATCAGCAACGGGATAGATTATACCTGCCTCCAGAAGCTTTAGTCTTTCTTTTCTTACCACTTCTTTCATTTTAGGATTCAGACGTCGTTGAGGATCACGAACTGGTTTGCCATCTACTTCCAAATTTATTTTATGTTGACATAGAGTGGGACTAATGCCCTTAAGATCATCAAGAGTATATCCAATAGCAGCACGATGCTTGTTCAGAGTTTTCAATAATCTTTCTTCTTCATGCTCTGAAAGGGTAGAACTAATAATAACAGGATATATCTTCTTTTCATCAAGATAAGCATATTTAAGATTATCAGGCAAAGGTTTAAGCTCAAACACGGGATCACCCTTGGGTGGAGGAGGATCCCCTAAAATTTCAACAGGCAAATTATGTTGCAGAATAGGTTCCTGTTTAAAGAATACTTCATCTATTTCCCTTCTTTCATTCATGAACATATCATTTTCATGGTCTAGCAAATAGTGTTCTAAAGGATCACTAGGAGGTACGACAATAGAAGCAAGACCAATAATTTCATCCTTACTAGGTAATTCTTCCTCACGATGTTGTTTACTAAATTTAGAGAAATTAAACTCATGAACCATATTATCCAAGCCAATAGTAACAACATTCTTTTCGCAATCTATCCTAGCATTAACAGTGTTCAAGAAGGGTCTACCAAATATAATGGGACAAAAGCTATCTTGCGGAGAAGTAAGAACAAGAAAATGAGCGGGATATTTAGTTTTCCCACACAAGACTTCAACATCTCTAACAATTCCAATTGGTGAAATAGTATCTCTATTGGCAAGTTTAATTGTGACATCAATACCTTCTAACTCAGCAGGTGCAATTTCATTCTTAATTTCTTCGTATAAAGTATGCGGTATAACAGCAGCACTCGCACCCATATCACATAAGCCATGATAACAATGATCTTCTATTTTAACAGAAATAACAGGGACGCCTACCACAGGTCTATGTTTATCTTTATCACAAGGTTTAGCAATTCTAGCAGTTTCACCTTCGAACTGAATAACATGCCCATCAATATTATCAGACAAGAGATCTTTAACAATAGCAATATTAGGTTCTACTTTGACTTGCTTAGGAGGTGTATAAGTTCTAATATTGCTTTTACGAACAACATTTGAAGCTTTAGCATGATCCTTTATTCTAACAGGGAAAGGTGGTTTCTCAACATAACAAGTAGGAACAATAGGATCATTATAAGTGACAGCCTTTTCTTCAACTTTAATAGGTGCAGCTACTTTTACTTCTACGGGAGGATGATATTTAAAACAATTCTCCTCTGGGAGATCAACATAAGCAGCAAAAGATTCACAGAAAGAAGCTACTATCTCAGAGTCAAGTCCATATTTAGTGCTAAACTTACGGAAAATATCGGTGTCCATAAAAGATTTAACACAATCAAACTTAGGTGTCATACCTGACTCCTTACCTTCGTCGAGGTCCCAATCTTCAGAGTTGCGTTTAATTCTATCCAATAAATTCCATTTAAATTCAATAGTCTTCATCATAAAAGAGCGAGCACAAGAAGTATCGAGCATGGTGCGATTGTTTTCAGAAAGCCGAGAATAAAAATTTTGAATGATCATTTCTCTTGAGAGCTCATGATTGGGGCATGAATATAACATTGATTTAAGACTCCCCCAATCTTGAGAGATGCTTTTTCCTTCGGGAGGCCAGAAATTATATATATAATTGTGATCACGATGAACAAGATGCATAGGGTAATACTTTTGATGAAATTCCAACTTCAATCTTTTATAGTCCCATGATCTCATATCATCACATAGCCTATACCATATCAATGCGTCTCCCTTCAAAGATAAAGGGAAGACCTTCTTCTTAGCAACATCATCGGGTATACCTGCAAGCTTAAATAATCCACAAACTTCATCCACATATATTAAGTGCTCATCAGGATGCTTTGTTCCATGTCATGTAAAAGGGTTAGCTAGCAGTTTTTCCATCATACCCGAAGGAAATTCAAAAGGAGTTTCATTTTCAATAGGTTCAGTAGGTTGAGGAGCAACTCTTTGCTCTACTGGACGGGGTGAAGATACCCCGAACAAGCCCCTCAGAGAATTACTTTCCATACTAACAAGTGACAGTAAATTTCAGCACACTATATAAATTTTTCCTTACCAAATTCCACCTACCAAAGGCGCTACACTCCCCGGCAATGGTGCCAGAAAAGAGTCTTGATGACCCACAAGTATAGGGGATCTATCATAGTCCTTTCGATAAGTAAGAGTGTCGAACCCAACGAGGAGCAGAAGGAAATGACAAGCGGTTTTCAGCAAGGTATTCTCTGCAAGTACTGAAACAAGTGGTAACAGATAGTTTTGTGATAAGATAGATTGTAACGAGCAACAAGTAACAAAAGTAAATAAAGTGCAGCAAGGTGGCCCAATCCTTTTTGTAGCAAAGGACAAGCCTGGACAAACTCTTATATAAGGAAAAGCGCTCCCGAGGACACATGGGAATATCGTCAAGCTAGTTTTCATCACGTTCATATGATTCGCGTTCGATACTTTGATAATTTGATATGTGGGTGGACCGGTGCTTGGGTGCTCTTCTTACTTGAACAAGCATCCCACTTATGATTAACCTCTATTGCAAGCATCCACAACTACAACAAAAGTATTAAGGTAAACCTAACCATAGCATGAAACATATGGATCCAAATCAGCCCCTTACGAAGCAACGCATAAACTAGGGTTTAAGCTTCTGTCACTCTAGCAACCCATCATCTACTTATTACTTCCCAATGCCTTCCTCTAGGCCCAAATAATGGTGAAGTGTTATGTAGTCGACGTTCACATAACACCACTAGAGGCTAGACAACATACATCTTATCAAAATATCAAACGAATATCAAATTCACATGACTACTAATAGCAAGACTTCTCCCTTGTCCTCAGGAACAAACGTAATTACTCACAAAGCATATTCATGTTCATAATCAAAGGGGTAATAATATGCATATATGATCTGAACATATGATCTTCCACCAAATAAACCAACTAGCATCAACTACAAGGAGTAATCAACACTACCAGCAACCTACTAGCACCAATCCCGGACTTTGAGACAAGAATTGGATACAAGAGATGAACTAGGGTTTGGAGATGAGATGGTGTTGGTGATGACGATGATGATGATTTCCCCCTCCCGGAGGGAAGTATCCCCGGCAGAACAGCTCTGCCGGAGCTCTAGATTGGTTCCGCCAAGGTTCCGCCTCGTGGCGGCGGAGTCTCATCCCGAAAAGTTCCTCTTTATTTTTTTCTGATCGAAAGACTTCATATAGGAGAAGATGGATGTCAGAGAGCCACCAGGGGGGCCACGAGGTAGGGGGCGCGCCCTAGGGAGGCGCCCTAGGGGGGGCACCCCCCACCCTCGTGAGCAGGGTGTGGGCCCCTTGGCCTTCATCTTTGGCGAGGATTTTTCTTTATGTATTTTAAGATGTTCTGTGGAGTTTTAGGACTTTTGGAGTTGCGCAGAATAGGTCTCTAATATTTGCTCCTTTTCCAGCCCAGAATTCCAGCTGCCGGCATTCTCCCTCCTTATGTAAACCTTGTAAAATAAGAGAGAATGGCCATAAGTATTGTGACATAAAGTGAAATAACAGTCCATAATACAATAAATATCGATATAAAAGCATGATGCAAAATGGACGTATCAGTTTGTCAAGCTAGTGCAGTAAGGGTGATAGCCCAAAGCTCCGAGCACTGGTAACTATTAAAGATTACCGGCTTATGAACAAAGCCGGATCAGGTCAAGGAACACCAGATATTGTGTTTATTTCATACTGGTGACTTATATTCAAAACCAGGCCGGGTCAATAAACACCGGATATTATCTCATACTGGCGACTTATAGTCAAAGCCAGGCCGGGTCAATAAACACCGGTTAATGTCATATACGACTTAGAAGGCATTATAAGCCTTATTGATTCTCAACCATATATTACTATGTGACAAAAGAAAAAAAATCTCAAAAAGATGTTCAAAGCAACAAACAACATAAAATCCAAGGCTTTCATAGGCCGCCAAGCCAAAATATCTTCTTCAATGAAACTAGCATTAGCCACTGGAAGGTACGCGCTTTCCGTGAGCTAGCACTCACATTACCCAATCAACATTTTAACCCAGATAAGTTCAGTTCTTATTTAAAGATAGACTTATCAGGAGTACATGGGGTCAGAGTAGCATCGTGCATCACATGCTGATTTATCCAAGTTTCAAGGAAGGCGGCTTTATCAGCCTAAGCTTCTCCTTGCTTTCCGTAAACCGCGCCCTCTCATGACAAACCGGCGTCTAACCTTAACGAGTTCAGGGTCTTGTTTAAAAGATTGACTGTTAAGAGTTCGGCGGGTCAATCAAGATTACCTGATGGAGAAGCATCTGGCATACAGATAGGATAACCCGGGGTTTTAGGTGAATACACCTGGCTTCCAAGCCTGGCTTTTATAGCCTATCACAAGGTTATGAACTCTTTGTTCTTTAGAACAAAAAAAGCCCCCAAGCAATATTTTAAGCTGTGCTCAAGGGGTACCTATGTTTGAGTTATGCTTTTGCAACAGACTCTCTTTGGTCCCTTTAACCTGGGTAGTAAGCCCCCTAGTTTTTTATGTGGCCTATAAGCCGGATCAAAGGGTAATCATAACTTTGCTTTATAAAGCAGAAGCCTGACCAAAAACTCATTATTTAAAGAGGAGAAAAAATGACAGAGGCCCTGCTTTAGTAGGGATGCCGACTTTATTATATCGATCATAATATATACATTGTCAAAATATGTACATTGGAAGAGCCGGTGGCTCAAGTGTAGTAAGGACTAAGGTGAGCAATATTCCAGGGCCGGCGGGTCTCTTCCTCTGACGTGCGTGGGTCCTTGTGGTCTCGAACATCGATAAGGTAATATCACCCGTTGTTTAGATTCTTGCTTACCACAAAGGGTACTTACCAAGGTGGGGATAACTTGTGCATATCAGTCTAATCCTGGATAAGCCGGAGCACCAGATCGCCTTCTTGGAAAGTTCTGGTTTTAACCCGACGGCTGTGATATCAGTGCAGATCTTGCTGGTAAATCGCCGAACGAGCCTCTGCGATGTCACGCTCCTCATCCAATAGGTCAAGTGCTTCTTGACGTGCTCTTTCATTGTCAGCTTCAACATAAGCCGCCACACGAGGTGAGTCATGACGGATGTCACTAGGGAGAACCACCTCTGCTCCGTCAACCATGAAGAAAGGTGTATATCACATAGATCTGTTTGGGGTGGTATTGATGCTCCACAATACGGAAGGTAACTCCTCCACCCAACAACCCGGCGTCCTCTGCAGGGGAACCATGAGCCGGGGTTTGATGCCTTTCAAGATCTCTTGGTTTGCTCTCTCAGCTTGACCATTGGATTGGGGGTGAGCCACTAATGATACACCGAGCCAGATATGCTCACGTTGACAAAATTCTTCCATAGCACCCTTAGAGAGATTACTGCTATTGTCTGTTATAATGCTATGTGGAAAGCCAAAACGGAAGATCACCTTTCTCATAAATTGAACCGTCGTTGTTGCATCACACTTGCTGATTGGCTCTGCCTCTACCCACTTAGTGAACTTATCAACCGCCACCAAAAGGTGGGTCTTCTTGTCCTTGGATCTTTTGAAAGGTCCAACCATATCAAGCCCCCAAACTGCAAACGACCAAGTAATTGGAATCATCCTCAATTCTTGAGCCAGCATATGGGCTCGTCGTGCAAATTTCTGACATCCATCACACCTGCTCACAAGGTCCTCTGCATCAGCATGAGCTGTTAACCAATAAAACCCATGACGGAAAGCTTTGGCTACGAGGGATTTTGAACCTGCATGATGACCACAATCTCCTTCATGAATCTCTCGTAAGATCTCACAACCCTCTTCTGGAGAAACACAACGTTGAAACGCCCCTATGACACTGCGATGATGTAACTTTCCATTAACAATTGTCATTGACTTAGACCGCCGGGTTATCTGCCTGGCTAAGGTTTCATCCTCAGGTAACTTGCCCAGGGTCATATAAGCCAAGTAAGGTACTATCCAATCCGGGATTACATGAAGAGACGCCATGAACTGAGCTTCCGGGCCAGGAATAGCCAAATCTTCCTCTGTAGGTAACTTGACCGACAGGTTATGCAAAACATCAATAAAGACATTAGGTGACACCGGTTTACGTTGAGAACCCAACCAACTTAAAGCGTCCACCACTTTATTTTTCCTCCGATCAACGTGCTCAACTTGATAGCCTTTGAAATGACCAACAATAATGTCCACCTCTCGTCGATAAGCCACCATGAGTGGATCCTTAGAATCCCAAGTACCAGAGACTTGCTGAGCCACCAAGTCTGAATCGCCAAAGCACCTAACCCGGCTTAAATTCATCTCCTTAGTCATACGAAGATCGTGAAGCAAGGCCTCATACTTAGCTGCATTGTTAGTATAGGGAAACATCAAACGGAGAACATAACAAAATTGATCACCTCGAGGGGAAGCAAGAATAACTCCAGCCCCCGAGCCCTCCAATTGCCTGGACCCATCAAAGTGAATAGTCCAATACATGTTATCTGGCTTTTCCTCAGGCATATGTAGCTTTGTCAAGTCATTGATGAAATCCACCAGTGCCTGAGACTTGATGGCCATGCGAGGCACATATTTTAACCCGTGAGGTCCAAGCTCAATAACCCACTTAGCAACACGACCAGTTGCCTCCCTGTTTTGGATGATATCTCCCAAAGGAGCAGAACTAACCACAGTGATGGGATGACCCAGAAAATAGTGTTTAAGCTTCCGGTTGGCCAAGAACACCCCATATACAAGCTTCTGCCAGTGTGGATATCTCTGCTTAGACTCAATAAGCACCTCACTGATATAATAAACCGGCCTTTGAACCGGATACTCCTTGCCCGCTTCCTTCCTTTCCACCACAATAGCCACACTGACAGCCCGGCTATTAGCAGCCACGTATAATAACAAAGGTTCTTTATCAATAGGGGCGGAAAGCACGGGCGGCTCAACCAGTTGCTTCTTCAAATCCTTAAACGCTGTATTAGCAGCCTCACTCCAGACAAAATTATCTGTCTTCTTCATCATCTGATACAGAGGGATATCCTTCTCTCCCAGCCGGCTTATGAACCGGCTCAATGCCGCAATACGACCCGCTAGACGTTGCACATCATTGATACATGCTGGTTTAGCCAGTGAAGTGATGGCTTTAATCTTCTTCGGGTTAGCTTCAATACCTCTGTTAGACACCAAAAACCCCAAGAGTTTGCCTACTGGCACATCAAAAACACATTTGGCTGGGTTAAGCATCATCTTATAAACCCGGAGATTATCAAAGGTTTCCTTCAGGTCATTTATCAATGTCTCCTTCTCTCTGGACTTTACCACAATATCATCCACATAAGCATGAACATTACGCCCAATTTGGTTATGAAGGCAATTTTGCACACATCTCTGGTAAGTCGCCTGGGCACTCTTGAGCCCAAAAGGCATAGACACATAGCAGAAGGCTCCAAAGGGAGTTATGAAAGTTGTCTTCTCCTGGTCCTTAACTGCCATCTTGATCTGATGATAACCAGAATACGCATCCAAAAAACTCAAACGTTCACAAGCCGTCGTAGCATCAATAATCTGATCAATATGAGGGAGAGCAAAAGGATCAGCCGGACAAGCTTTGTTTAAATCCGTGTAATCCACACACATGCGCCATGTGTCATTTTTATTAAGTACTAGCACCGGGTTAGCCAACCACTTAGGATGAAAAACTTCAACGATAAACCCAGCTGCCAAGAGCCGGGCTACTTCCTCTCCTATGGCCTTCCGCCTCTCCTCATTAAACCGATGAAGAAACCGTTTAACCGGCTTAAATTTTGGATCAATATTAAGAGTGTGCTCAGTGAGTTCTCTCGATACACCCGGCATGTCTGAAGGTTTCCATGCAAAGATGTCCCGGTTCCCACGGATGAAATCGATGAGCACGCTTTCCTATTTCGGATCTAGATTAGCACTGATGTTGAACTGCTTGGATGAGTCGCCAGGAACAAAATCAACCATCTTGGTATCATCTGCTGATTTAAAATTTAGAACTGGATCATGCTCTGTGGTTGGCTTTTTCAAAGATGTTATATCTGCTGGGTCAACATTGTCCTTGTAAAATTTTAACTCCTCCATTGCACAAACCGACTCAGCATAAGCCGCATCCCCTTCTTCACATTCCATAGCTATCTTACGGCTCCCATGAACCGTGATGGTTCCTTTGTGACCCGGCATCTTGAGCTGCAGATACACATAACATGGCCATGCCATGAACTGGCATAAGCCGGCCGTCCAAATAGAGCATGATATGGGCTGTGGATCTTGACCACTTCAAAGGTCAATGTCTCAGACCTAGAGTCACGATCATCCCCAAAAATGACTTCCAGAACTATCTTACCAACTGGATATGTAGACTTACCAGGCACCACGCCATGGAAAACAGTATTTGATAGCTTAAGATTTTTATCAGTCAACCCCATGCGATGGAAAGTTTCATAATAAAGGATATTGATGTTGCTCCCTCCGTCCATGAGTACCTTGGTAAACTTATACCCTCCAACCTGAGGTGTGACCACCAAAGCCAAATGACCCGGATTATCAACCCGGGGCGGGTGATCTTCCCTACTCCACACGATGGGCCGCTCAGACCAGCGCAGGTAACGAGGAACCGCCGGCTCAACAACATTGACTGACCTCCTATGAAGCTTCTGATCACTTTTACACAAGCTAATGGTAAATACATGATACTGCCCACTGTTTAACTGCTTCGGGTTGCTCCGATAACCACACTGTTGTTGTTTTTACCCCCTGATTACTCTGCTGGTTGTAACCACCCTGATTGCCATGATTACTTTGATTTCCTTAGAATCCAGAGTTAGAACCGCCACCGCCGTAACCCGGACCATGAAAGCCGGATCCAGAACCGCCACCTGGCCCATGACTGTCTTGGAAAAGATTGGAATTCTTGTATTCTTTCATAATGTGACAATCTTTCCAGAGGTGCCCAGATGGTCTTTCTTTCGTACCATGTTTTGGGCAGGGCTGATTTAACATATGTTCAAGATTGATACCGGATCCTCCGGCCCGCGGGGGCGGTTTACCTTTACGACGGTGATCATTATTCTGTGCATTGGTGTTAGCCACAAAGTCAAAACTATTATCAGCCTTGTGATGAACCACAAGTGTAGGGGATCTATCGTAGCCTTTTCAATAAGTAAGAGTGTCGAACCCAACGAGGAATAGAAGGAAATGATAAGCAATTTTCAGTAAGGTATTCTCTACAAGCACTGAAATTATTGGCAGCGGATAGTTTTGTGATAAGGTAATTTGTAACGATTAGCAAGTAATAAAAGTAAATAAGGTGCAGCAAGATGGCCCAATCCTTTTTGTAGCAAAGGACAATCCTGGACAAACTCTTATATGAAGGAAAGCGCTCCCGAGGACACATGGGAATTATCGTCAAGCTAGTTTTCATCACGTTCATATGATTCGCGTTTGATACTTTGATAATTTGATATGTGTGTGGACCGGTGCTTGGGTATTGCCCTTACTTGGACAAGCATCCCACTTATGGTTAACCCCTATTGCAAGCATCCGCAACTACAACAGAAGTATTAAGGTAAACCTAACCAAAGCATGAAACATATGGATCCAAATCAGCCCCTTACGAAGCAACGCATAAACTAGGGTTTAAGCTTTGTCACTCTAGCAACCCATCATCTATTTATTACTTCCCAATGCCTCCCTCTAGGCCCAAACAATGGTGAAGTGTCATGTAGTCGACGTTCACATGACACCACTAGAGGGATGCCAACATACATCTCATCAAAATATCGAACGAATACCAAATTCACATGACTACTTATAGCAAGACTTCTCCCATGTCCCCGGGAACAAACGTAACTACTCACAAAGCATATTCATGTTCATAATCAGAGGGGTATTAATATGCATAATGGATCTGAACATATGATCTTCCACCAAGTAAACCAACTAGCATCAACTACAAGGAGTAATCAACACTACTAGCAACCCACAGGTATCAATATGAGGTTTGGATACAAAGATTGGATACAAGAGATGAACTAGGGTTTGAGATGAGATGGTGCTGGTGAAGATGTTGATGGAGATTGACCCCCTCCCGATGAGAGGATCGTTGGTGACGATGATGGTGATGATCTCCCCCTCCCGGAGGGAAGTTTCCCCGGAGCCCTAGTTTGGTTCCGCCAAGGTTCTGCCTCGTGGCAGCGGAGTTTCGTCCCATGAGCTTGCTTATGATTTTTTTCTCGGACGAAAGACCTCATATAGCAGAAGATGGGCATTAGAGGGCCACCAGGGGGCCCATGAGGCAGGGGGCACGCCCAGGGGGTAGGGTACGCCCCCACCCTCGTGGACGGTGGGTAGGCCCCCTCTGGTGCATCTTTCGCCCAATATTTTTTATATATTCTGAAACATGCTCCTGCGAAGTTTCAAGACTTTTGGAGATGTGCAGAATAGGTCTCTAATATTTGCTACTTTTCCAGCCCAGAATTCCAGCTGCCTGCATTCCCCCTCTTCATGCAAACCTTGTAAAATAAGAGAGAATATGCATAAGTATTGTGACATAATGTGTAATAATAGCCCTAATGCAATAAATATCGATATAAAAGCATGATGCAAAATGGACGTATCAACTCCCCCAAGCTTAGACCTCGCTTGTCCTCAAGCGAAAGCCAAAATCGAAAAATATGTCCACATGTTTAGAGATATAGGTGTCGATAAAATAAAATACAAACATGAGAGCATCATGATCATTCTTAGAACAACAATATATATATATATATATATATATATATATATATATATATTGTCATACGATATCTTATGCTAAAGTAACAATTCAATCATAATTTCAAGTATGAATCATAAACTTCATTGAGAACCAACAAACTCTAATCTCAGTCATTGAGGCAATTGCAATTTATCATAACATAGGAAAGAGTCAATATAAGAGCTTTTCAGCAAGTCCGCATACTCAACCATCTTTTAGTCTTTCATAATTGCTAGCACTCACGCGATATTTATGGTTATGAAGTTTTAATCGGACACAGAGAAAGATAGGGGCTTATAGTTTTGCCTCCCAACTTTTTACCTCAAGGGTAATGTCAACAATAATAGTTCATGAAAACTCACATCCAATTAGCTATATATATCACGATCTTTCCAACACATTGTGCTTGCCAAAGGATAAAATGTAGAAAGGAAAGGTGAAGATCACCATGACTCTTATATAAGGTAGAGGATAAAAGTAAAAGATAGGCCCTTCACAGAGGAAAGCAGAGGTTGTCATGCGCTTTTATGGTTGGATGCACAAAATCTTAATACAAAAGAACGTCACTTTATATTGCCACTTGTGATATGGACCTTTATAATGCAGTCAGTCGCTTTTATTTCTTCCACATCACAAGATCGTATAAAGCTTATTTTCTCCGCACTAATAAATCATACATATTTAGAGAGCAATTTTTATTGCGTGCACCGCTGACAACTTACTTGAAGGATCTTACTCAATCCATAGGTAGGTATGGTGGACTCTCATGGCAAAAACAGGTTTAGGGATATTTGGAAGCACAAGTAGTATCTCTACTTGGTGCAGAGAAATTGGCTAGCAAGAGAGGGAAAGGCAAGCTCAACATGTTGGATGATCCATGACAATATAATTTAACTTAGATGTAAGAAAACATAACCCATTATGTTGTCTTCCTTGTCCAACGTCAACTCTTTAGCATATCATACTTTAATGAGTGCGCACAATTACCAAAGATGTCCAAGATAGTATATTTATATGTGAACGTCTCTTTCTTTATTACTTCCCATTAATTGCAATGATGACCAAAACTATGTTTGTCAACTCTCAACAACTTTTATTCATCATACTGTTATATGTGAAGTCATTACTCTCCATAAGATCCTTATGATCTCTTTATTTCTTTTTCTTTTATTTTATTCCCTCAAGATCATAGCAAAATAATCAAGCCCTTGACTCAACACTAATCTTTATTATATATAGCTCACGGACTCGATTACATAGGAAGATCATAAAGCAAGACTCACAACTAGATCATACTAAAACTTTATTCTACTAGATCAAGATATTATCAAAAGGATCGAACTAAGAAAAAAGGTCAAGATAAAAGGTGTGATGGTGATACGATACCGGGGCACTCCTCCAAGCTTGGCAGTTGCCAAGGGGAGTGCCCATACCCATGTGATTATGTCTCCTTCTTCGGGGGTGGTGATGTGATATTCTTGGCGATGATGCCCCTCAGGATACGATTCTCTTCCTCGAGCTTATTGACTTGCTGCTTGAGGTTCATTATTTCCTTACGGAGCTTGCCAATGACGGCTAAATCTCCTTTCACCCAAGGATGTTGCATAGCTGTGGGAGAACAAGTAACACTCTTTTTCATATTTCATAAGAAAGAAATCTAACATTGGAAGGGATGACTGAGTTTGGAATAGCTGAGCTCTATAGTTCCCCCATCGTGAATCCTTCCCGGAAACGAGAAGTAACTTCTTGATCCTCCTCCATGGCATCTATCCTTTTCAAGTCAGCTTCCACCTCTTCCTCCGTTGAGGGCCCAAAGTGATAGGCATCGCTATTTGCCCCTGGACCTGGTGTCGGATGAGACACACGAATCTCCCCGACTGACTCTTGAGAAGACATCTTGCTCTAATCTGCGGCAGAAACAGCTCGAAACAAAGACATGAGATATTTGCGTGATACGGAGGTCAAAACCTTCGGGAGATTATATAATGAATTTTTACCGACTAAAAGAAGTATAGTGCAAGAAAATGGAGTCCAGAGAACACACGAGGTGCCCATGAGGCAGGGGGCGCGCCCAGGGGGTAGGGCGCGTCCTCCACCCTCATGGAAGGCTCGTGTACTTTCCGGTCTGCTTCTTATTTTTCTATTTTTGAAATATTCCAAAACAGAGAAAAATTGCCATTAGAAATGTTTTGGAGTCGGTTTACTTACCGTACCACGTACCTATTCCTTTTCGGAGTCTGAAACATTCTGGAAAGTGTCCCTTATGTATTCCTCCGGGGTTATGGTTTCAATAATATTAGTTTCAACATTTATGGGATTACCTTAGATATAATGTTTGATTCTTTGACCGTTCACCCCCTTCGGATTTGTGCCTTCGAAGTTGTTGATTTTTATGGCATCGGAATGGTAGACCTCCTCGATAACGTAAGGACCTTCCCATTTAGAGAGAAGTTTGCCTGCAAAAAATCTTAAACGAGAGTTGTATAGCAATACATAATCACCTACATTAAACTCACGCTTTTGTATCCTTTTATCATGCCATCTTTTAACGTTTTCTTTAAACAGCTTGGCATTTTCATAGGACTGGGTTCTCCATTCATAAAGCGAACTAATGTCAAATAACCTCTTCTCACCAGCAAGTTTGAAGTCATACTTGAGCTCTTTAATGGCCCAATATGCCTTATGTTCTAATTCGAGAGGTAAGTGGCATGTTTTTCCATAAACCATTTTATACGGAGACATACCCATAGGATTTTTATATGCAGTTCTATAAGCCCATAATTCATCATCAAGTTTCTTGGACCAATTCTTTCTAGATCTATTAACAGTCTTTTACAAAATTAATTTGAGATCTCTATTACTCAATTCTACTTGACCACTAGACTGCGGGTGATATGGAGATGCAACTCTATGATTAACATCATACTTAGCAAGCATTTTACGAAAGGCACCATGAATGAAATGTGAACCGCCATCAGTCATTAAATATCTAGGGACTCCAAACCTTGGGAAAATAACTTCTTTAAGCATCTTAATAGAGGTGTTATGATCAGCACTACTAGTTGAAATAGATTCTACCCACTTAGTAACATAATCAACATCAACTAAAATATGTGTATACCCATTAGAGGAAGGAAACAGTCCCATATAATCAAAGCCCCAAAAATCAAATGGTTCAATAACAAGTGAATAATTCATAGGCATTTCATGACGTCTACTAATATTACCAATTCTTTGTCATTCATCACAAGATAAGAAAAAAATACGGGTATCCTTGAAGAGAGTAGGCCAATAAAAACCGGATTGCAATACCTTATGTGTAGTTCTGTCTCCAACATGGTGTCCTCCATAAGCTTCGGAGTGACACTTGCGTAGGATCTGTTCCTGTTCATGCTCAGGTACACAACGTCTAATAACAACATCTACTCCTTCTTTATAAAGGTGTGGGTCATCCCAAAAGTAATGTCTTAAATCATAGAATAACTTTTTCTTTTGCTGGTATGTGAAACTAGGTGGTATAAGTTTAGCAACAATGTATTTAGCATAATTAGCATACCATGGAGCAGTGCGAGAAGCATTTATGACAGCTAATTGTTCATCAGGAAAGCTATCATCAATAGGTAGTGGGTCATCAAGAACATTCTCTAACCTAGACAAGTTGTCTGCAATGGGATTCTCAGCTCCCTTTCTATCAATAATATGCAAATCAAATTCTTGTAGCAAGAGAACCCATCTAATAATTCTAGGTTTAGCATCTTTCTTTTCCATAAGATATTTAATAGCAGCATGATCGGTGTGAATAGTTACTTTAGAATCAACAATATAAGGTCTGAACTTATCACAAGCAAATACAACTGCTAAAAATTCCTTCTCAGTAGTAGCATAATTTCTCTGGGCATTATCCGGAGTTTTACTAGCATATTGAATAACATTTAATTTTTTATCAACTCTTTGTCCTAGAACAGCACCTACAACATAGTCACTAGCATCACACATGATTTCAAAGGGTAAATTCCAATCAGGTGGCTGAACAATAGGTGCAGAAATCAAGGCTTTCTTAAGTATTTCAAATGCTTCTACACAATCATCATTAAAGACAAAAGGAATATCTTTTTGTAATAGGTTAGTCAGAGGCCGAGAAATTTTAGAGAAGTCCTTAAAGAACCTCATATAAAAACTGGCATGACCAAGGAAGCTTCTTATACCTTTGATGTCCTCGGGACACGGCATCTTTTCAATAGCATCAACTTTAGCTTTGTCAACTTCAATACCTCTTTCAGAAAATTTATGCCCCAAGACAATACCTTCATTAACCATACAGTGGCACTTCTCCCAATTCAAGACAAGGTTAGTTTCTTCACATCTCTGCAAAACTCGATCAAGGTTGCTCAAGCAATCATCAAAAGAGGATCCATAAATAGAGAAATCATCCATGAAAACTTCACAAATCTTTTCACAAAAGTCAGAGAATGTAGCCATCATGCATCTTTGAAAGGTAGCAGGTGCATTACATAAACCAAAAGGCATACATCTATAAGCAAAGGTACCGAAAGGGCAAGTAAAAGTAGTCTTTTCTTGATCATTAGCTAACACAGATATTTGAGAGAAACCAGAGTAACCATCTAGAAAGCAAAAATGTGTATGTTTGGATAATCTTTCTAGCATTTGATCAATGAAAGGCAAAGGATAATGATCTTTTTTAGTAGCTTTATTTAATTTGCGGAAATCAATTACCATCCTATAACGTGTAATAATTCTTTGTGGAATCAATTCATCTTTATCATTAGGAACGACAGTAATACCTCCCTTCTTAGGGACACAATGGACAGGGCTTACCACTGACTATCAGCAACACGATAAATTACACCTACTTCAAGGACCTTTAATATTTCCTTTCTTACCACTTCTTTCATCTTAGGATTTAGTCGTCGTTGGTGATCAATAACTGGTTTGGCGTCTTTCTCCAAATTTATTTTGTGTTGCCATAGAGTGGGACTAATGCCCTTAAGATCATCAAGAGTATATCCAATAGCAGCACGGTGCTTCTTCAGAGTTTTCAATAATCTCTCTTCTTCGTGCTCTGAAAGGTTAGCACTAATAATAACAAGATATATCTTCTTTTCATCAAGATAAGCATATTTAAGAGTATCAAACAATGGTTTAAGCTCAAACACGGGATCACCCTTGGGTGGAGGAGGATCCCCTAGAATTTCAACAGGCAAGTTGTGTTTCGGAATAGGTCCCTGTTTAAAGAATACTTCATCTATTTCCCTTCTTTCATTCATAAACATATCATTTTCATGGTCTAGCAAATATTGTTCTAAAGGATCAGTAGGAGGCACGGCAATAGAAGCAAGACCAATAATTTCATCTTTACTAGGCAATTCCTCATCACGGGGTTGTCTACTAAATTTGGCAAAATTAAACTCATGAGAAATATCCCCTAAACCAACAGAAACAATATCCTTATTGAAGTCTATCTTAGCATTAACAATATTCAAGAAGGGTCTACCAAATATAATGGGACAAAAGTCATCTTATGGAGAACCAAGAACAAGAAAATCAGCAGGATATTTAACTCTCCCACACAAGACTTCAACATCTCTAACAATCCCAACTGGTGAAATAGTATCTCTATTGGCAAGCTTAATTGTAACATCAATCTCTTCTATCTCAGCAGGTGCAATATCATGCATAATTTCTTTGTATATGGAATGAGTATTGCACTTGCACTAGCACCCATATCACATAAGACATGATAACAATGATCTCCTATTTTAACGGAAATAACAGGCATGCCCACAACAGGTCTATGTTTATTTTTAGCATCAGGTCTAGCAATTCTAGCAGCTTCATTGCAGAAGTAAATAACATGCCCATCAATATTATCGGCCAAGAGATCTTTAACCATAGCAATTTTAGGTTCAACTTTAATTTTCTCAGGGGGTTTAGGTGTCTTAATATTACTTTTGTTGACTATAGTTGAAGCTTTAGCATGATTCTTTATTCTAACAGGGAAAGGTGTTTTCTCAATATAAGGAGTAGGAACAACATGATCACTATAAGTGATAGTCTTTTCTTCAACTTTAATAGGTGCAACTACTTTTACTTCAGTGGGAGGATTATATTTAAACCACTTCTCCTTAGGGAGATCAACATGAGTAGCAAAGGATTCATAGAAAGAAGCTATTATCTCAGAGTCAAGTCCATATTTAGTGCTAAATTCACGGAAAGCATCGGTATGCATAAAAGATTTAACACAATCAAACTTAGGTGTTATACCTGACTCCTTACCTTCGTCGAGGTCCCAATCTTCAGAGTTGCGTTTAATTCTTTCCAATAAATCCCATTTGAATTCAATAGTCTTCATCATAAAAGATCCAGTACAAGAAGTATCGAGCATGGAGCGATTACTGAGAGAAAGCCAAACATAATTTTTTTTGAATAATCATTTCTCTTGAGAGCTCATGATTGGGGAATGAATATAACATTGACTTAAGCCTCCCCCAAGATTGAGCGATGCTTTCTTCTTTGTGAGGCCAAAAATTATATATATAATTACGATCACGATGAACAAGATGCATAGGATAAAAGTTCTGATGAAATTCCAATTTCAATCGCTTGTAGTCCCATGATCCCATATCATCACATAGCCTATACCATGTCAATGCCTCTCCCTTCAAAGATAAAGGGAAGACCTTCTTCTTGACAACATCATCGAGCATACATGCAAGCTTAAATAATCCACAAACTTCATCCACATAGACTAAGTGTAAATCAGGATGCAATGTTCCATCTCGTGTAAAAGTATTAGCTAGCAGTTTCTCTATCATACCCGAAGGAATTTCAAAGCAAACATTTTCAGTAGGTTCAGTAGGTTGAGGAGAAACTCTTTGCTCTAGTGGTCGGGGTGAAGATACCCCGAACAAGCCCCTCAAAGGATTATGTTCCATAGTAACAAGTGACAGTAAATTTCAGCACACTATATAAATTTTTCCTTACAAAATTCCACCTACCAAAGGCGCTTCACTCCCCGGCAACGGCGCCAGAAAAGAGTCTTGATGACCCACAAGTGTAGGGGATCTATCGTAGCCTTTTCGATAAGTAAGAGTGTCGAACCCAACGAGGAGCATAAGGAAATGATAAGCAGTTTTCAGTAAGGTATTCTCTACAAGCACTAAAATTATTGGTAGCAGATAGTTTTGTGATAAGGTAATTTGTAACGAGTAGCAAGTAATAAAAGTAAATAAGGTGCAGCAAGATGGCTGATACGTCCATTTTTCATCATGCTTTTATATCGATATTTATTGCATTATGGGCTGTTATTTCACATTATGTCACAATACTTATGGCTATTCAATCTTATTTTACAAGGTTTACATAAGGAGGGAGAATGCCGGCAGCTGGAATTCTGGGCTGGAAAAGGAGCAAATATTAGAGAACTATTCTGCACAACTCCAAAAGTCCTGAAACTCCACGGAATGCCTTATAATAAATAATGAAAAATCCTCGCCAAAGATGAAGACCAGGGGGCCCACACCCTTTCCACGAGGGTGGGGGCGCGCCCCCTACCTCGTGGGCCCCCTAGTGGCTCTCTGATGACCATCTTCTCCTATATGAAGTCTTTCGTTGAGAAAAAAATGAGAAGCAACCTTTCGGGACGAAACTCCACCGCCACGAGGCGGAACCTTGGCGGATCCAATCTAGAGCTTCGGCGGAGCTGTTCTGCCGGGGAAACTTCCCTCTCGGAGGGAGAAATCATCGCCATCGTCATCACCAATGCTCCTCTCATCGGGAGAGGGCAATCTCCATCAACATCTTCATCAGCACCATCTCATCTCAAAACCCTAGTTCATCTCTTGTATCCAATTCTTGTCTCCAAGTCCAGGATTGGTGCTAGTAGGTTGCTAGTAGTGTTAATTACTCCTTGTAGTTGATGCTAGTTGGTTTAATTGGTGGAAGATCATATGTTCAGATCCTTTATGCATATTATTACCCCTCTGATTATGAACATGAATATGCTTTGTGAGTAGTTATGTTTGTTCCTGAGGACAAGGGAGAAGTCTTGCTATTCGTAGTCATGTGAATTTGGTATTCGTTCGATATTTTGACGAGATATATGTTGTCTAGCCTCTAGTGGTGTTATGTGAACGTCGACTACATAACACTTCACCATTATTTGGGCCTATAGGAAGGCATTGGGAAGTAATAAGTAGATGATGGGTTGCTAGAGTGACAGAAGCATAAACCCTAGTTTATGAGTTGCTTCGTAAGGGGCTGATTTGGATCCATAGTTTCATGCTATGGTTAGGTTTATCTTAATACTTTTGTTGTAGTTGCGGATGCTTGCAATAGAGGTTAATCATAAGTGGGATGCTTGTTCAAGTAAGAACAACACCCAAGCACCGGTCCACCCACATGTCAAATTATCAAAGTACCGAACGTGAATCATATGAACGTGATAAAAACTAGCTTGACGATATTCCCATGTGTCCTCGGGAGCGCTTTTCCTTATATAAGAGTTTGTTCAGGCTTGTCCTTTGCTACAAAAAGGATTGGGCCACCTTGCTGCACTTTATTTACTTTTGTTACTTGTTGCTCGTTACAAATTATCTTATCACAAAACTATCTTATACCACTTATTTCAGTACTTGCAGAGAATACCTTGCTGAAAACCGCTTATCATTTCCTTCTGCTCCTCGTTGGGTTCGACACTCTTACTTATTGAAAGGACTAGATAGATCCCCTATACTTGTGGGTCATCAAGACTCTTTTCTGGCGCCGTTGCCGGGGAGTGAAGCGGCTTTGATAGGTGGAATTTGGTAAGAAAAAATTTGTATAGTGTGCTGAAATTTACTGTCACTTGTTACTTTGGAAAGTAATCCTTTGAGGGGCTTGTTCGGGGTATCTTCACCCCGACAATTAGAGCAAAGAGTTGCGCCTCAACCTACTGAACCTATTGAAAATGAAATTCCTTATGATTATCCTTCGAGTATGATAGAAAACTGCTAGCTAATCCTTTTACAGGAGATGGAACAAAGCATCCTAATGAACACCTAATATATGTGGATGAAGTTTGTGGATTATTTAAGCTTGCAGGTATACCCGATGATGTTGCTAAGAAGAAGGTATTCCCTTTATCTTTGAAGGGAGACGCATTGATATGGTATAGGCTATGTGATGATACGAGATCATGGAACTATAGAAGATTGAAATTGGAATTTCATCAAAAGTATTACCTTATGCATCTTTATCATCGTGATCGCAATTATATATATAATTTTTGCCTCACGAAGGAGAAAGCATCTCTCAAGCTTTGGGGAGGCTTAAATCAATGTTATATTCATGCCCAAATCATGAGCTCTCAAGAGAAATGATTATTCAAAATTTTTATGCTCGTCTTTCTGATAACAATCGCACCATGCTCAATACTTCTTGTGCTGGCTCTTTTATGATGAAGACTATTGGATTTAGATGGGATTTATTGGATAGAATTAAATGCAACTCTGAAGATTGGGATCTCGACAAAGGTAAGGAGTCAGGTATGTCACCTAAGTTTGATTGTGTTAAATCTTTTATGGAGACCGATATTTTCCGTAAGTTTAGCACTAAATATGGACTTGACTCTGAGATAGTAGCTTCTTTCTGTGAATCTTTTGCTACTTATGTTGATCTCCCTAAGGAGAAGTGGTTTAAATATCATCCTCCCATAGAAGTGAAAGTAGCTGCACCTATTAAAGTTGAAGAAAAGACTGTCACTTATAATGATCCTATTGTTCCTACTTGTTATGTTGAGAAACCACCTTTCCCTGTTAGGATAAAGGATCATGCTAAAGCTTCAACTGTGGTTCGTAAAAGCAATATTAAAACATATACAACTCCTGAGCAAGTTAAAGTTGAACCTAATATTGCTATTGTTAAAGATCTCTTGTCTGATAATATTAATGGGCATGTTATTCAGTTCTGCGATGAAACTGCTAGAATTGCTAAACCTTGTGCTAAAGATAAAAATAGACCTGTGGTAGGCATGCCTGTTATTTCTGTTAAAATAGGAGATCATTTTTATCATGGCTTATGTGATATGGGTGCTAGTGCTAGTGCAATACCTATTGACTTATACAAAGAAATTATGCATGACATTGCACCTGTTGAGTTAGAAGAAATTGATGTTACTATTAAACTTGCTAAAAGAGATAATATTTCACCAATGGGAATTGTTAGAGATGTTGAAGTCTTGTGTGGGAAAACTAAATATCCTGCTGATTTTCTTGTTCTTGGTTCCCCACAAGATAGCTTTTGTCCCATTATATTTGGTAGACCCTTCTTAAATACTGTTAATGCTACCATAGATTGCACAAGGGATGTTGTTACTGTCGGCTTAGATGATATGACTCATGAGTTTAATTTTTCTAAATTTAGTAAACAACACCGTGAAGAGGAATTTCCTAGTAAGGATGAAATTATTGGTCTTGCTTCTATTGTCGTACCTCCTAGTGATCCTTTAGAACAATATTTGCTAGACCATGAGAATGATATGTTTATGAATGAAAGAAGGGAAATAGATGAAGTATTCTTTAAACAGGAACCTATTCTGAAACACAATTTGCCTGTTGAAATCCTAGGGGATCCCCTCCACCTAAGGGTGATCCCGTGTTTGAGCTTAAACCGTTGCTTGATAATCTTAAATATGGTTATCTTGATGAAAAGAAGATATATCCTGTTATTATTAGTGCTAACCTTTCAGAGCATGAGGAAGAAAGATTATTGAAAACTCTGAAGAAGAACCGTGCTGCTATTGGATATACTCTTGATGATCTTAAGGGCATTAGTGCCACTCTATGTCAACATAAAATAAATTTGGAAGCAGATGCCAAACCAGTTCACGATCCTCAACGACGTTTGAATCCTAAAATGAAAGAAGTGGTAAGAAAATAAATACTAAAGCTTCTAGAGGCTGGTATAATTTATCCCATTGCTGATAGTCAGTGGGTAAGTCCTGTTCATTGTGTCCCTAAGAAAGGAGGTATTACTGTTGTTCCTAATGATAAAGATGAATTGATTCCACAAAGAATTATTACAGGTTATAGGATGGTAATTGATTTCCGCAAATTAAATAAGGCTACTAAGAAACATCATTACCCCTTACCTTTTATCGATCAAATGCTAGAAAGATTATGCAAACATGCACATTACTGCTTTCTAGATGGTTATTCTGGTTTCTCTCAAATACATGTGTCGGTTAAAGATCAATCAAAGACTACTTTTACATGCCCGTTTGGTACTTTTGCTTATAGACGTATGCCTTTTGGTTTATGTAATGCACCTGCTACCTTTCAAAGATGCATGATGGCTATATTTTCTGACTTTTGTGAAAAGATTTGTGAGGTTTTCATGGATGACTTTTCCGTCTATGGATCTTCTTTTGATGATTGCTTGAGCAATCTTGATCGAGTTTTGCAGAGATGTGAAGAAACTAATCTTGTCTTGAATTGGGAAAAGTGCCACTTTATGGTTAATGAAGGTATTGTATTGGGGCATAAAGTTTCTGAAAGAGGTATTGAAGTTGATAAAGCCAAGGTTGATGTTTTTGAAACGATGCCATGTCCCAAGGACATCAAAGGTATAAGAAGTTTCCTTGGTCACGCTGGATTTTATAGGAGGTTCATTAAGGACTTCTCAAAAATTTCTCGGCCTCTGACTAATTTATTACAAAAAGATATACCATTTGTCTTTGATGATGATTGTGTAGAAGCATTTGAAATACTTAAGAAAGCATTAGTCTTTGCACCTATTGTTCAGCCACCTGATTGGAATTTACCCTTTGAAATTATCTATGATGCTAGCGATTATGCTGTAGGTGTTGTTCTAGGGCAAAGAGTTGATAAGAAATTAAATGTTATCCATTATTCTAGTAAGACTCTAGACAATGCTCAAAGAAATTATGCTACTACTGAAAGTGAACTTTTAGCAGTTGTATTTGCTTGTGATAAGTTCAGACCTTATATTGTTGATTCTAAAGTAACTATCCACACCGATCATGCTGCTATTAAATATCTTATGGAGAAGAAATATGCTTAAACCTAGACTTATTAGATGGGTTCTCTTGCTACAAGAATTTGATTTGCATATTGTTGATAGAAAAGGAGCTGAGAACCCCATTGCAGACAACTTATCTAGGTTAGAGAACGTTCTTGATGACCCACTACCTATTGACGATAGCTTTCCTGATGAACAATTAAATGTCATAAGTACTTCTCGTAGTACCCCTTGGTATGCAGATTATGCTAATTACATAGTTGCTAAATTTATACCACCTAGCTTCACATACCAACAAAATAAAAAGTTCTTCTATGATTTGAGACATTACTTTTGGGATGACCCACATCTTTATAAAGAAGGAGTGGATGGTGTTATTAGACGTTGTGTACCTGAGCATGAATAGGAACAGATCCTACGCAAGTGCCACTCCGAAACTTATGGAGGACACCACGCGGGAGATAGAACTGCACATAAGGTATTGCAATTCGGTTTTTATTGGCCTACTCTCTTCAAGAATGCCCGTAAGTTTGTCCTATCTTGTGATGAATGTCAAAGAATTGGTAATATTAGTAGACGTCAAGAAATGCCTATGAACTATTCACTTGTTATTGAACCATTTGATGTTTGGGGCTTTGATTATATGGGACCTTTTCCTGCCTCTAATGGATATACACATATTTTAGTTGTTGTTGATTACGTTACTAAGTGGGTAGAAGCTATTCCAACTAGTAGTGCTGATCATAACACTTCTATTAAAATTCTTAAAGATGTTATTTTTCCGAGGTTTGGAGTCCCTAGATATTTAATTACTAATGGTGGTTCACATTTTATTCATGGTGCATTCTGTAAAATATTTGCTAAATAAGACGTCAATCATAGAATTGCATCTCCGTATCACCCACAGTCTAGTGGTCAAGTAGAATTGAGTAATAGATAACTTAAATTAATTTTGCAAAAGACTGTCAATAGGTCTAGAAATAATTGGTCCAAGAAACTTGATGGTGCATTATGGCCCTATAAAACTGCATATAAAAATCCTATGGGCATGTCTCTGTATAAAATGGTATATGGAAAAGCATGTCACTTACCTCTCGAACTAGAACATAAGGCATATTTGGCTATTAAAGAGCTCAACTATGATTTCAAACTTGCCGGTGAAAAGAGGTTATTTGATATTAGCTCTCTTGATGAATGGAGAACCCAATCATATGAAAATGCCAAGTTGTTTAAAGAAAAGGTTAAAAGATGGCATGACAAAAGGATACAAAAGCGTGAGTTTAATGTAGGTGATTATGTACTGTTATACAACTCTCGTTTAAGATTTTTTGCAGGAAAACTTCTCTCTAACTGCGAAGGCCCCTATGTTATCCAGGAGGTCTATCATTCCGGTGCCATAAAAATCAACAACTTTGAAGGCACAAAGCCGAGGTGGTAAACGGTCAGAGAATTAAACATTACATCTCAGGTAATCCCATAAATATTGAAACCAATATTATTGAAACCATAACCCCGGAGGAATACATAAGGGACACTTTCTAGAACGTTTCAGACTCCGAAAAGGAATAGGTATGTGGTACGGTAAGTAAACCAACTCCAAAACAATTTTAAGGCAATATTTGTCCGTTTTGGCAGTCCGGGAAGGACACGAGGGACCCACGAGGGTGGAGGGCACGCCCTACCCCCTGGGCGCGCCCCTACCTCGTGAGCTCCTCGTGTGCCTTCCGGACTCCGTTTTCTTGCACGATACGTATTTTGGTCGGTAAAAATTCACTATATATTCTCCCGAATGTTTTGACTCCCGTATCACGCAAATATCCTCTGTTCTTGTTTTGGGTTGTTCTTTGTTATGGTTGTCAAGGCCAGGCATCGTGTCGTCCCCCTCCTCCAACAACGGTGGCAAAGATGCCTGGCTAATGAAGATAGAGCTGAAGAGGGAAGAACCCATGGAGATCAACAAGGATGAAGGGATCAAGAAGGCTACGGAGAACCAAGCTCTGGCAACAGAAGACATCCTCCAACTTGATCACAACCTTCTTACCCCAACTGAGATCGAAGCTTTCCAGATGATTGAGTTAACTCGTATTCAAAACAAGTATCTCACAAGTGAAAATATTTTGTTGAAGGAGCATATCTTAGCACTCAAGGGCATTATTCGCAAGCTAGAGGACCTCTTACGCTCGATGTGCGACTATCCATAACCTCCTTCTTCACCAATCAAGGAGATATAATCACATGGGTATGGGCACTCCCCTTGGCAACTGCCAAGTTTGGGGGAGGTGCCCCGGTATTGTATCACAATCACAACTCCTATCTTTACCGTTTTCCTTAGTTCGATCCTATTAGTAGTATTTTGATCTAGTAGAATAAAGTTTATGGCATGATCTAGTTTTAAGTTTTGCTTTATGATCTCTCTATATAATCGAGTCCGTGAGCTATATAATAAAGATTAGTGTTGAGTCAAGGGCTTTATTTTCTTGCTATAGTCTTGGGTGAATAGAAGAAAAGAGAAAAAGAATAAGAAGAAACAAAAGTTCATATTGATCTTATTGATAGTAATGACTTCACACAGAAAGAGTGTGATGATTAAAAGTTGTTGGGGGTTGGCAGACATAGCTTTGGTCATTGTTGCAATTAATAGGAAGTAATAAGGAAATAGAGGTTTCACATATAAATATACTATTATTGGCATCTTTTATGATTGGGAGCACTCATCAAAATATGACATGCTAAAGAGTTGATGTTGGACAAGGAAGACAACATAATGGGTTATGTTTTCTTATATCTGAGATAAAGTATGTTGTCATGGATCATCCAACATGTTGAGCTTGCCTTTCCCCCTCATGCTAGCCAAATTCTCAGCACCAAGTAGAGATACTACTTGTGCTTCCAAATACCCTTAAACCAGTTTTGCCATGAGAGTCCACCATATCTACCTATGGATTGAGTAAGATCCTTCAAGTAAGTTGTCATTGGTGCAAAGCAATAAAAATTGCTCTAAATATGTGTGATTAGTGTGGGAGAAATAAGCTTTATACGATCATGTGATGTGTAAGTAATAAAAGCGACAGACTGCATAATAAAGGTTCATATCATAAGGGGCAATATAAAGTGACGTCCTTCCGCATTAAGATTTTGTGCATCCAACCATAAAAGCGCATGGCAACCTCTGCTTCCCTCTGCGAAGGGCCTATCTTTTATTATTATCTTCTACCTTATGCAAGTGTCATGGTGATCTTCACCTCTCCCTTTTTCATTTTATCCTTTGGCAAGCTCAGCTATATATATATATATATATATATATATATATGTGTGTGTGTGTGTGTGTGTGTGTGTGTGTGTGTGTGTATCTAATTGGATGTAGGGGGGCATGAGTTATTATTGTTGACATTACCCTTGAGGTCAAAGGTTGTGGGGCAAAACTATAAGCCCCTATCTTTCTCTGTGTCCAATTAAAACTCTGTAACCACAAGTATTGCGTGAGTGTTAGCAATTATGAAGGACTAGATGATACTTGAGTATGTGGACTTGCTTTTTAGCTCTGACACAGACTCTTTCTGATGTTATGATAAATTGCAATTGCTTCAATGACTGAGGTCATAGTTTGTTGGTTCTCAATAAGGTTTCTGATTCATACTTTTGCATTGTGAATAGATCATCACTTGAACATAAGTAATCATATGCCAATATCTATTTATGTTGTTGTTATGAGAATAATCATGATGCCCTCATGTCTGTATTTTATTTTTTATCGACGCCTCTACCTCTAAACATGGGGACATATTTATTGTTATCGGCTTTCGCTTGAGGACAAGCGAGGTCTAAGCTTGGGGGAGTTGATACGTCCATTTTGCATCATGCTTTTATATCGATATTTATTGCATTATGGGCTGTTATTTCACATTATGTCACAATACTTATGGCTATTCTCTCTTATTTCATAAGGTTTACATAAGGAGGGAGAATGCCGACAGCTGGAATTCTGGGCTGGAAAAGGAGCGAATATTAGAGACCTATTCTGCACAACTCCAGAAGTCCTGAAACTCCACGGAATGCCTTATAATAAATAATGAAAAATCCTTGCCAAAGATGAAGACCAGGGGGGGCACACCCTTTCCACGAGGGTGGGGGGCGCCCCCCCCTAGGGCGCGCCCCCTACCTTGTGGGCCCCCTGGTGGCTCTCCGATGACCATCTTCTCCTATATGAAGTCTTTCGTCGAGAAAAAAAATGAGAAGCAACCTTTCGGGAAAAAACTCCGCTGCCACGAGGCGGAACCTTGGAGGATCCAATCTAGAGCTCCGGCAGAGCTGTTCTGCCGGGGAAACATCCCTCCCGGAGGGAGAAATCATCGCCATCGTCATCACCAACACTCCTCTCATCGGGAGAGGGCAATCTCCATCAACATCTTCATCAGCACCATCTCATCTCAAAACCCTAGTTCATCTCTTGTATCCAATTCTTGTCTCCAAGTCCGGGATTGGTGCTAGTAGGTTGCTAGTAGTGTTAATTACTCCTTGTAGTTGATGCTAGTTGGTTTAATTGGTGGAAGATCATATGTTCAGATCCTTTATGCATATTATTACCCCTCTTATTATGAACATGAATATGCTTTGTGAGTAGTTACATTTGTTCCTGAGGACAAGGGAGAAGTCTTGCTATTAGTAGTCATGTGAATTTGGTATTCGTTCGATATTTTGATGATATGTATGTTGTCTAGCCTCTAGTGGTGTTATGTGAACGTCGACTACATAACACTTCACCATTATTTGGGCCTATAGGAAGGCATTGGGAAGTAATAAGTAGATGATGGGTTGCTAGAGTGACAAAACCTTAAACCCTAGTTTATGCGTTGCTTCGTAAGGGGCTGATTTGGATCCATATGTTTCATGCTATAGTTAGGTTTACCTTAATACTTTTGTTGTAGTTGAGGATGCTTGCAATAGAGGTTAATCATAAGTGGGATGCTTGTTCAAGTAAGAACAACACCCAAGAACCGGTCCACCCACATGTCAAATTATCAAAGTACCGAACGTGAATCATATGAACGTGATGAAAACTAGCTTGACGATATTCCCATGTGTCCTCGGAGCGCTTTTCCTTATATAAGAGTTTGTCCAGGCTTGTCCTTTGCTACAAAAAGGATTGGGCCACCTTGCTGCACTTTATTTACTTTTGTTACTTGTTGCTCGTTACAAATTATCTTATCACAAAACTATATGTTACCACTTATTTCAGTACTTGTAGATAATACCTTGCTGAAAACCGCTTATCATTTCCTTCTGCTCCTCGTTGGGTTCGACACTCTTACTTACCGAAAGGACTACGATAGATCCCCTATACTTGTGGGTCATCAATGGCCCAATCCTTTTTGTAGGAAAGGACAAGCCTGGACAAACTCTTACATGAAGGAAAGCGCTCCCGAGGACACATGGGAATTATCGTCAAGCTAGTTTTCATCACGTTCATATGATTTGTGTTCCGTACTTTGATAATTTGATATGTGGGTGGACCGGTGCTTGCGTACTGCCCTTACTTGGACAAGTATCCTACATATGATTAACCCCTATTGCAAGCATCCGCAACTACAACATAAGTATTAAGGTAAACCTAACCATAGCATGAAACATATGGATCCAAATCAGCCCCTTACGAAGCAACGCATAAACTAGGGTTTAAGCTTCTGTCACTCTAGCAACCCATCATCTACTTATTACTTCCCAATGCCTCCCTGTAGGCCCAAACAATGGTTAAGTGTCATGTAGTCGACGTTCACATGACACCACTAGAGGGATGAAAACATACATCGCATTAAAATATTGAACGAATACCAAATTCACATGACTACTTATAGCAAGACTTCTCCCATGTCCTCATGAACAAATGTAACTACTCACAAAGCATATTCATGTTCATAATAAGAGGGGTATTAATATGCATAATGGATCTGAACATATGATCTTCCACCAAGTAAACCAACTAGCATCAACTAAAATGAGTAATGGACACTACTAGCAACCCACAGGTACCAATCTGAGGTTTGGATACAAAGATTGGATACAAGAGATGAACTAGGGTTTGAGATAAGATGGTGCTGGTGAAGATGTTGATGGAGATTGACCCCCTCTCGATGAGAGGATCGTTGGTGATGACGATGGTGATGATCTCCCCCTCCCGGAGGGAAGTTTCCCCGGTAGAACAGCTCTGCCGGAGCCCTAGATTGGTTCCGCCAAGGTTCCGCCTCGTGCTGGCGGAGTTTCATCCCATGAGCTTCCTTATGATTATTTTTTCTCGGACAAAAGACCTCATATAGAAGAAGATGGGCATCAGAGGGCCACCAGGGGGCCCATGAGGCAGGGGGCGCGCCCAGGGGGTAGGGCGCGCCCCCACCCTCGTGGACGGTGGGTGGCCCCCCTCTGGTACTTCTTTCACCTAATATTTTTTATATATTCTGAAATGTGCTCCCGTGAAGTTTCAAGACTTTTGGAGATGTGCAGAATAGGTCTCTAATATTTGCTCCTTTTCCAGCCCAGAATGCCAGGTGCCGGCATTCCCCCTCTTCATGCAAACCTTGTAAAATAAGAGAGAATAGGCATAAGTATTGTGACATAATGTGTAATAACAACCCATAATGCAATAAATATCGATATAAAAGCATGATGCAAAATGGACGTATCACCTTGCGCTTACCGTTGCCTCCCTGGTTATACTGCTGCTGAGGGAGTCCTAGACTAAGGGGTCCTCGGGCGTTCGGCCTGTTAGCCATGGGCCAGACTGATGGGCTGTGAAGATACGAAGACCGAAGACTGCACCCGTTTTCGGATGGGACTCTCCTTGGCGTGGAAGGAAAGCTTGGCGACCAAATATGTAGATTCTCTTCTTTGTAACCGACCTTGTGTAACCCTGGATCCTTTCGGTGTCTATATAAACTGGAGGACTTAGTTCGGATAGGAGAGATATTCATTATCATAGACATACAAGCTGGACTTCTAGGGTTTAGCCATTACAATCTCGAGGTAGATCAACTCTTGTAATAGTCATATTCATCAATATCAATCAAGCAAGACGTAGGGTATTACCTCCATAAAGAGGGCCCGAACCTGGGTAAACATCGTGTCCCTTGTCTCCTGTTACCATCGACCTCAGACGCACAGTTCGGGACCCCCTACCCGAGATCCGCCGGTTTTGACACCGACATTGGTGCTCTCATTGAGAGTTCCACTGTGCTATCGCCAAAAGGTTTGATGGCCCCTTTAATCGTCAATAATGACGTTGTCCAAGGAGAAACTTTCCTTCCTGGACAGATCTTCGTCTTCGGTGGCTTCACACTGCGGGCCAACTCGTTTGGCCATCTGGAGCAGATCGAAAGCTACGCCCCTGGCCATCAGGTCAGATTTGGGAGCTTGAACTACGTTGCGGACGCCCGTGGAGACTTGATCTTCGCCGGATTCGAGACCGTGGTAGCTGCTCCCGGTCACCCCGATGATCATGACCTAAATCTGTCATTAGGCTGCATCCTGGAGATTGCTCCTATAACCGCTCTGGCCCTAGATCTGGAGCAAGCTGTGCCATCCAAGGACGGGAGGATCAACCCCACCACGGAGGCCACAGATTCCATGGCGTTGGAGCCGCACATAGACTTAACCTCTCACGACATCTTTGTCAGCGGAACTCCGGACTCATCTCCGGCCGTAAGTTCCGAACCACGTGACCCTGTGAATGCTGAGCTGATCGTTTATCAATCTTCGAATTCAGCACCGCAGACATCTTCCAGCACTCGCCTTTGGGTGATGTGCTAAACTCATTAAAGAACTTGTCCTTGGCGGAGGACTCACAGCCGAACTATATCCGGCTCGAACCAGGGGCTGACAGTGGAGAATTTTGCTTCCCACCCGCCACCCACTTCATAGCCATGGTCGAGGATTCGACCGATACACTTGATTGTGACTCTGAGGACATTAAAGGTATGGACGACGATGCTGAAGACAATGAAGACCCCGTTGATACAGCTAATGAACAAGATGAACATGAAGATGGGCAGGTTAGCCCTGGTAAACAGGCCAGGCACGAAGATTCGGAGGACGGAAATTACCTTTCGCTCTTTGAGGATGAGGTGAGCCTTGGCACCGAGGATTTCATCGTGCCTGAGGAACCTCTTGAGCAGGAGCGCTTCAAGCGCCAACTAATAGCCACTGCAAGGAGCCTGAAAAAGAAGTAGCAGCAGCTTCAAGCTGACCAAGATCTGCCCAATGATAGATGGACCGAAGTCCTAGCCGCCGATGAATACGGCCTTAGTGGCCCAACCAAAAGCTACCCGAAGCGTAGATTGCTATCCCAGGGCGCTGAAGCCCGTGGCATCATCGCACAAGGCGGCAGGTCGACCACAACTTGGTCCGAGTAAAGCGGCAACTCAAGCCAAACACCAGACCACCCCACTTCGCCGTAAAGGCAAGAACAAAACAGCTCGGGGTTGTGCATGCGACCTTCAACAGGACTTGGGTAGTAGAGCAGGACACTCAAGAGCGATCTACGAATCGCCAGGACATACCTCAACACGCGACGATGACCACCTATATTCGGACATGACAAACCTAGCCACGCCCGGGCCGAAAACCGCAAATGGACTCCATCGGAGGTACATCATAGTGTGGCCCAACATAGAGGTGCCACACACCCTCTTTGCTTCACAGATGAAGTAATGGAGCATGAATTCCCAGACGGGTTCAAACCTATAAATATCGAATCATACGATGGAACAATGGATCCCACGGTATGGATCGAGGACTTCCTCCTCCATATTCACATGGCCCGTGGAGACGACCTTCATGCCATCAAATACCTACCACTAAAACTCAAAGGACCAGCTCGGTACTGGTTAAACAGTCTGCCGGAAAATCTATTGGCAGCTGGGAAGATTTAGAAGACGCCTTTCCCGACAACTTCCAAGGAACATATGTCCGGCCACCGGACGCCGATGACTTAAGTCACATTGTCCAGCAGCCCGAAGAGTCAGCCAGGAAGCTCTGGACTAGGTTCTTAGTTGAAAAGAACCAAATCATCGACTGTCCGGATGCGGAAGCCCTTGCGGCCTTTAAACATAGTGTCCGGGATGAATGGCTTGCACGCCACCTCGGTCAAGAAGGACCTAGATCCATGACAGCCCTTACCGCTCTAATGACCCGCTTTTGCGCGGGAGAAGACAGCTGGCTCACTCGCAAAAGCAATAGCGCCAGTGACTCGGGCACTTCCGAAATCCGAGACGGCAATGGCAAGCCACGACGAAGCAAACACAAGAGTCGCAATGATAATGAAAGATTACGCGACATAGCGGTCAACGCCGGATTTAGCAATCCCAAGCCCGGTCAATGAAAAAATCCATTCAAGGCGAATAGAGACGGACCATCCAACCTAGACAGGATACTGGACCAACCCTGCCAGATTCACGGCCACCCCAATAAACCAGCTAATCATACCAACAGAAGTTGTTGGGTCCTCAAGCAGGCTGGCAAGCTCAACGCCGAACACAAGGGAAGGGGGCCGCCAGGCAATAGGGACGACGGAGTGGTTCACCAGCCAAATGCTGGGGGTCAGAAGCAATTTCCCCCTGAAGATCAATCAAATCCGGAGCAGAAATAACAGTTTGACTTCCGTTGCCCATCTCATATACCCGTTAAAACTATATTGCACATACACAACTACGCACTTAAGATACCATGGGCATTGGCGGAAGCATAACACGGACAAGTCTGCAAGCACTCCAGTAACATTTTTATCTACTTTCCTTTTTCTTTCTTCATTATCTCCTAAAAATAGGTGGCGCAAAGGAGAAACATCTAAGACCGACTCCATCGGAGTTCGGATCCATGCACTCACCTACAGGGCTACTTCCTTCAAGGATTCCCCTCGCCGAGGACAGGCGGCACAGACGTGCGATAGGAGGTCCAAAATAACTTTTTGTAGACCGCACTCTTTTTCGAGCCTGTAACATGCCTTTTTCCTCTGCCTTCGACCCAGGGCATATCAAATAGCCGGGGTCGTGGCCTTTATATATATCAAGTAATCTTTGGCATATCGCTCAGGTCCCAGTTCACATTACCCGAATTAATCATCCGCATCTTTCCACAAATGAATACGCCCCCTATGGTTGTTTCACAGATATACCCCAGGCTTAACTTGCCAGGGGCTCGATACAGGAACAAATGAGTTGCCAACAAAGTCCGAACAGCTTTTACAGCGTACTTCGGCGTCGCGAGTTTGGCCTTATATGCATCAGCTCCGAATCATGTCTTGGGTCAATAGTTGGGTTGCCCGGCTCCTGTGCTTGCTATCCTACGTTCTGCTCTATCGGCTAGGGTAGTAAAGGGAGAACTACTGCGATTGTGCTTCCGGTTCACCTGGCTCAGCACCTCAGTAGAGAAAGCCGAAAACTGACTGTCATGATGCGGCGAGAGCTGGTCAACCACTCGATGACTTATCAGAATCTCTAGCGGTTCCTTCATGTCACATGAAGGTCCTCTTTCCGGTCAAATATGTAAACACATCGTATGAATAAGCCGCATACATACCAGGGGCTATGTCGTAGACCCACCATAAAACTCCTATGGCTAAGTGAAAGTGTTAACGCACTATAGTCTGGTTGCCTGGTTCGCCGCTTTGACACCTCCTTCACGGACCAAGACGTTGGGTCAAGAGTGATCAAATGCTTTTCCGAACACCCTCGTACTTCCTACGAGGAGGCTGAAGTCAACGACTGGAAAACTTTCAGATTATATTAAAACGGCCGCACAGGAGGAACACAAACTTTCGAGCAACATAAAAACAGATTAACTATAAAATTGTCTCGTACAATTCTCATACACCTCACTCGAACATTCTCTCTTTCGAGCATTGACCCACTATCAAGCGGGTGGCCACTAGGACGTCTTCAAAATAATGCTCTGGTTCGTGGCGGTCCTTACCCTTGGGTGGACTCTTCACCGCAATATCAGTGGCCTTCATCTTCTCCCAGAATGTCTTGACTCGGGCAAAGGCCATCCGTGCACCCTCGATGCACACCGACCGCTTCACAGTGTCGATACGTGGCACCGCGTCAACAAGCCGATGTAACAAGCCGAAGTAACTATTCAGAACAGGCTCAGTTGGCCATAACCGGATTATGACGTTCTTCATGGCAGCTCCGGATATCCTATGAAGCTCAGCCCACTGGGACATCTGCTCATTCAGCAACAGGGGGCGCTTCGACGCGCCGAATTATGACCGGAAAAGCTTCTCGATTGCATACCCCTCTCGTGCCTGGTAAAACTGTGCCGCATCGGAAGAACTCTTCAGCAAGTCTAAAAACTCATCCAGAGAACTCCACAATTGGTTAAGCTGAGCATAGTTTGGATCGCCGAACTTAGTCTGTAGCAAAAAGGGCTTACCAGCCGCAATCTCCCAGCTTGCCGGATCTCCTCACATGCTGCTCTGGATTCAGACCGTGCTTCTCTCGCCTCTCGTAAGGCCTTGTCAAGTTCAGCCATTTTGGCTTCATGCTCCTTCTCAGGGAGTTCACAGTGGCTAGCAGCATTTTTTAGTTCGAACGCCATCGTGGATATCTTCTCCTTGTCTTGACGCCGAGCAGCTCGTTCGGCTTTTAACTCAGCCGATGCCTTTTTGGCAGCCGCATTACTACACCGAGCCTGCTCCTTGTCCAGGGCCAGCTCTGCCTGAAGAATTTCAACGGCGGCAGCACCATCTGCAGCCATGCATATTACAGTATGTAACTTTCAGCATCATGCTCATATCACAACATTGTATGTGAAGGGACTGCCCCGAATACATACCTTGCGATTCGTCAAGACGCATATTGATTAACGCAATGTAATCCCCGGCCACGTCAAGCTTCCACTATAGCTCGGTAATATCCGTAGTCTGGGAAGTAGCCAGGGGGGAGGCAGCCTGTGTTCAAGTTAATCAGATTAGTCCTTGAATATTGCTTCTTGATCCTTCGTTCGCCTCCCATGGGAAGCCAACCCGAGTCTGAGGGGCTACTACCTATACACAGGTGCATCTTTGCAAATAAAATACAGTTGAAAACATTACATCACAAACCTCGAAGCCTCTTAGCAAGCCCACGAAGGCCTCATTCAATCCGCTTTTCACGGACATGATCTTTTCGACCACCTTGCCCATCAAGGTACGATGTTCCTCTGAGACGGACGCGTGTGGTAGCATGTTCGTCAATGTATCCGGTGCCTCTGGGTCTCCGGAGGCTGCTGTAGGAGTACGGCCTTCCTTTGAAGGGATCTGTTCATTCGTATCCGGCTGCAGACCGGACTGTTCGGGGCCTTCATTGTTGGTCCCCGGACCCTGGGCCACCGAGGTGTTACCTTAGGGTAATGTCTTCATCATCCCTCGCACCACTTGTTGGTCGGGGGAGACCCTCCGCGACGACACCTCGAAGTCGTCCATCCTATTGGGCGGAGAGGCCGGTGGAGGCATCTCGCTTTCCATCATTTTGAGGAGAAGGTCCCCCGAGGAAGAGGATTGTTGAAGAAGACTGCGTGCCGAACTACAAAAAAAATATATGCGAGGCATCATAAGAAAAGAATGGGATGTGTTTAAAACATCCTTGTTCACTTACGATTTGGCCTGAGGCTTGTCCTCATCACGAGACCGTGCTTCGGCATCCTCCAAGCCTGAGCCACCTGACAGAGGCATCTTGCCTCGCTTAGGAGCTTGTTCCTCCCAATCTTCGGAGGCGGCCCTTTTCTTCCCATGAGGGGAGGAGACGGTGGCCCCCCCTTCACTCTTGTCTTTGGATGAGGGAATTTTGATTCCTCCGGACACGATGTCTGAGGTACCCTTGGAATAGGGGTCATCTTTGGTCTTTCATTCTCCACCTCGCCCTCCTTCACAGGCATCTGGTATGGTGCCAGGGCTAGCATCCTTGTTAAAACAGGATTCGTTGGGCCTTCGGGTAGAGGGGCCGAACACATAATTAGTTCCGCCTTCTTTATCCAGCCTTGGAGAAAGATAGCCTGCTTAGTACCGTATTACGGTATGCGTAATTACAAAGTGTTCAGAAGACAAGTGCTTACCGGGGTATCCGGACGGTTGCAGTTAAGGCCAGCGTCCTCGGTAGTGTCCGGCCAATGTTTTCGCTTCCCAAAAAACAACTTCCACATTCCGGATTAAACTAGCATCACTTGAATCATGTTGACAAGATCGATGTCTATCTCAAGGAGGGCTCGGATGTGGCTCTGTAGAGTCTGCCCTTCATCAACTGATCCCTAGTCCAGCCCCTTGTTAATCCATGATGCAAGTTGTGGTGGAGGGCCGGAACGGAATGCAGGAATAGCTACCCACTTGGTGCTACGGGGTTCCGTGATATAAAACAATTCTCGCTGCCATTGGTGGGAGGCTTCGGTGAAAGAGCCTTTTGGCCAGAGAGTGTTGGTAAGCTTGCTCACTACAGCACCACTTCACTCCGCCTGTTCCCTATTAACTACCTTCGGCTTCACACTGAAGGTCTTGAGCCATAAGCCGAAGTGTGGGGGGATTCGGAGGAAGGCCTCGCATGTAATAATAAACGCCTAGACGTGGAGGATAGAGTCCGGGGCTAGATCATGAAAATCTAGTTCGTAATAAAACATTAGTCCCTGGACAAAGGGGTGAAGAGTGAACCCTAGTCCCCAGAGGAAGTGGGAGATGAATACGACCCTCTCGCCAGATCTGGGTGTCGGAATAACCTGTCCTTGAGCAGGAAGCCTGTGGTGGACCTCCGCGGTCAAATATTTGGCTGCCCGAAGCTTTGCGATATCCTCCTCTGTAATGGAGGAAGCCACCCATCGACCTTAAGAGCTAGGTCCGGACATGATGGGGAGGCTTGAAACAATGAAGTCGAACCTTGGGTGCTAGAACTCGAGGTTGGGAAGGCTGAGGAGAGGTTTGGCATAAAAGGACGACCCTTGGTCCCTTTATAAAGGCAGCGGGTATTGAACGCCTCCTCCTAAGCCTAAGAACCTGCCTATTCCTAAGGAATCTTCCCCGCGGGATGGTTGGGTTACCCACGCTCATATTGATGAAAATCCCGCAATTAGGGGACACTGTCTCTGCTTCGACAAGACATGCCAATGAAAACCACGCCCCAAAACATGGAACGGCGGGACGGGAAATGGTTCGAAATAATGACCGAGAAGCGTGACGTCACATTACCAAAGTTGTCGCCAGATTGGATTCATGGAATACTATACTCTCTACGGGTGTGTGTTACAGGTCCGGACACGATCAATTCGTCCGAAGACTATTTTGGACTTCGGAAGGAGGAACCCGCCTTGCAATGCCGAAGACAGAACTACGCGTTGGATATCTTGTCATTGAAGCCAGGTTCAGGGGCTACTGAGGGAGTCCTGGACTAAGGGGTCCTCGGGCGTCCGGCCTGTTAGCCATGGGCCGGACTGATGGGCTGTGAAGATACGAAGACCAAAGACTGCACCCGTGTCCGGATTGGACTCTCCTTGGCGTGGAAGGCAAGATTGGCGACCAAATATGTAGATTCCCTTCTTTGTAACCAACCTTGTGTAACCCTAGATCCTTCCGGTGTCTATATAAACCAGAGGACTTAGTTCGGATAGGAGAGATATTCATTATCATAGCCATACAAGCTAGACCTCTAGGGTTTAGCCATTACGACCTCGAGGTAGATCAACTCTTGTAATAGTCATATTCATCAATATCAATCAAGCATGACGTAGGGTATTACCTCCATAGAGAGGGCCTGAACCTGGGTAAACATCCTGTCCCTTGTCTCCTGTTACCATCGACCTCAGACGCACAGTTCGGGACCCCCTACCCGAGATCCGCCGGTTTTGACACCGACAGCTGCCCCTTAGCGTTGTTGTTCTTTCTTCCCTTCCCCGGCTTTTCATCATCAGACTCGGGGTCCTTGGTCCTATCAGAGTCAGAATACTTAACAAGAGCCGCCATGAGTGTCCCCATGTCATTGCAATGATGTTTGAGCCGCCCTAGCTTCTGCTTTAAGGGCATGAAACGATAATTGTTCTCCAGCATCAACACTGCTGAGTCGGCATTGATGCGATCCGATGAGTGCAAGATTGTTGTGACCCGGCGCACCCAATGGGTTGTTGACTCACCTTCTTCTTGAACGCAGGAAGCCAGATCTACAATTGACATGGGCTGTTTACATGTGTCTTTAAAGTTCTGGATGAATCAGGCCTTTAACTCGGCCCATGATCTGATGGAGTTAGCAGGAAGCCCCTTCAACCAAGTACGAGTTGTTCCTTCCAACGTCAGGGGAAATATTTAGCACATGCAGCCTCGCTGAAATCTAGCAATTCCATAGCCATCTCATAACTCGCAATCCATGCCTTAGGACTTAAATCGGCTGTATAGTTAGGCACCTTGCGAGGACCTTTGAAGTCCTTGGCCAGACGCTCATTACGCAGATCCGACACTAAGCATGGCACACCCAAGTTTCTGAAGGTCACACCTGGCTCCACAGAGGTGGTTAGACGAACCGGAGTTGGTTGACGAGCCGCATACTGAGCCGCCAGCTCGGTCTCTCGACGCGCTCTACCTTGATCCACTACGTTCTGAGCATTAGCACCGCCGCCCGCCGGGTCATGTCCACGGGGCGGGTTACGGTTTCGCTCGCTGCTTGATACAGCCGGCTCATCAATATGCTCGTTGTAACTCTGGCTTGGGCAAGGGGTGGAATGAACCCTATCACGGCTATAAGAATAAGCCTGCTGCTGAACCATCGTTGTTTGAAGGAGATCTCTAGCCCTCCGTGTTTCAACCGCCGCCGGTGACTCACCTTCAAACGGGATAGCCGCCAATCGTGACGCCACAACAATCATGTTATCCAAAGGGTTAGAGTAATGACCCGGTGGCGTCGGCACGTGCTGCGGCGGGTTATTGTTCTGACGAGGCGGGTCCATCATGCGTAGCTGAACCGACATATCCATCCTCGGCGCTTCGACCCGGTTTGCTATTGTCGGGTTACTGGTTCCTGCTCCTGGTGTGTTAAAGAGATTCCTTGCCTCATAAACTGAAGGCGGACGGGTCTGATGCCTCCGCCTCATGACTTCATTGGAAGCGTTCTGGTCTAGCTTGATCCGGTAAGATTGTGACTGAATCCGTTGTGCCTGAGCATCCAAAGCGGCCCGCTCCTCGGCCATCCTGGTATTTTCTGCGTTTAGCTCCTCCTTAGCCTGCGCTATCTCATCATGCAGCTTTGTGATTGCTGCATTATGCCGATCTTGATCCGCCGGGTTAACCACCGCTGTTAACAGCGTTGTCAGCTTATCCAGCAAGTCAGTCAAAGCTTGAGCCAGCGGGCGCTCAGAGCCTCCTGCCCCGGCAGCCGCTGCCGCTGCTGACCCAAAAATCAACTCTGCTACCATTGATGAATGTTGCACGGGCTGTGTACCGGCCATAAAGATTGCAACTCGATTCGGCGGCTCACAGGGGTCCGGAATACTGTCGCCATCGGAACAGCCTCCAAGCCGGCCGTCTAGCAGTTGATACAATGACTCTGTCTCACCGGTGGATGACTCGCCATCAGAGTGAACGACAGTCTCATCACCAGATGCTGGTCTGTCCTCCGATTACACTTCATGGATAAATCCCACGAAGACACGATTCATGCCAGGCCGAACCCGAGCGGGTCTCGCACGCTGAGCCGTCTCGACGATGTCGGTGCCGATGTCTGGCTCAGGGCCCGGTTCGCCGATCTTGCCGATGAAGACATGGATTCCGCCAAAGGGGACCTAATACCCGTACTCAATTGAGTCGGCCTTGGGGGCCCAGCCTGCGTTGTCGATGTAGAGCTTTCCGCGATGATTCTTGGTCATCCGGCCCACAGCGTATCCCTTGATCCCTTCGAAGTTGCCCTTTTAGAACTCGAAACCATCGTGCGATAGCCCCACGGTGGGCGCCAACTGTCGTGGAATTATCATGGCAGATGTCCTAGGGCCAGTTCTTTTGGTGGCTTCTAGAATAAGCTGCAATAAGCTGCCCCCTACCTAGCTTATTCTAGAAGCTGAACCAAACTTATTTTTTTAGAAGCCTAGTAGTTAAGACTTGACTAGTAGGCTTTTAAAAAGAAAATTTTGGTTGGGCTTCTAGAATAAGCTGGGTAGGGGGCAGCTTATTCTGGAAGCCCAAAAAAGCTAGCAAAAGAACTGGCCCCTAGTTTGAGGACTTAGTCATGGAGCCATCGCATGAGGTTAGCTTAAAGGGGTTAATCAGGACAAAGGACACGAGGAGTTTTATACTGGTTCGGCCCCTTATGATGAAGGTAAAAGCCTAGTCCAATTTGTAGTTGGTATTGCTAGGGTTTCGATGAGCAGGGAGCGAATACGCTTGACTCGGATCTCGATCTGTTGTTTTTTGTCCTAAGCCGCCGCTAGGTCGTCCCCTTATATACACGGGTTGACGTCCTGCAGCCCTCAGAGTCCCGGTCGGTTTATACAACGTGACCGGCTCGGTGATCTTTCTCATATACCTTACAATACAAGTTTACATACATGGCGGTTTATAATCATGGGCCTTAAGCCGCCTTCGGGTCTGGGCCCCTCTACCAAGCCTATCTATGAACCGCCACATGCTCTTGGGCTTCCTTGAGATGGGTCGTTATAGGGATGACCCGGCCCCTCTTGAGCGGGTCATACCTAATAGTTATATCCCCAATAGTGTCCATGTGCGCAAGCCCATATTTTTTGACGACCATGTTCCAAAGCCGTGTAGTGAAGCGACATTTGACGAAGAGGTGGGTGGTCGTCTCTTGCTCTCTCTTACATAGAGGGCAAAGGCCACAATTTTCCCAACCATGACGCTCCAGTCGGTCGGCGGTCCAAATCCGATCTTGCAAGGTGAGCCAAGCAAATAACTTGACCTTCGCGGGGGAGGGGGGCAAACTTTCCACACCATGAAGTCCATAGGAGATAGAGTCAAACAAAGGAACTACGCTTTGTAAGGGGTGGTCACAGAGTATACCCCATCCAAACAATGTCATCCTCGGCAAGCTTGTTAAGGTGGAAGTCAGTAACAACCATCCAAAGGGTGAAGAATTCGTGAACGTGGTTGCCGGTGATGACGGTGTTCCGGTTGATCTTAAGCATCCAAACGTTCCCATTCAGAGCCTCATTCATCTTCCAAGTTTTCCTCCTTAAGACGTAAAAAATGAGAGGGGCAATATCCTTGGGCTTGCGTCCAAATAGCCTAGGGGAGGCCCAAAAGGGTGCTTTTGCACCATTTCCCATGATTACCCTGGTGGAGGCATAGAAGAATTCATGATCCTTCTCGGTACATGGGTTACCTATTCCCACCCACAATTTGTCCGGCTCCTTCCATTCACACCAAAGTCATCTCAGTTGTAAGGCACGAGAAAACACTTATGCTTAAAAATGAAAGGAGCCGAACATAGTACATAAAAAAAGCAAATACTTAAAAATGAAACACAACAAGATAGCATGTTTTCAGTTTGAGTAAATGTTCACTGCAACCTTTCAAAAAAAAATGTTCACTGCAATGGAGGGAAGGGAATGATCTATCTGCCTCTATTTATGTTACAAGCGTGTTACTCACACATCGGCCCCTTATTCGCCATTGGTTATAAACTGAGCAGATCTTGTAGCACTATGTTACATGCATGCTACATTTCTGAGTGGTGATGCGTCCGGCCGGTGAGCCCGCAGAGGAAGCCCCGGCGCTGCCGCCGAGGCCGCGTGGAGCCGTGTTCTTTCTCGTCGATGTCGGGCTTCTTGGGCGCCGCCAACATCTTCGTCAGGCGCTCCTCCGGCGTCCAGACGCGTCTGCGCGCATTGAGCCACGCGATGATGTCGGAGAAGACGGCCTCGACGTTCTCGTCCGGCTCGCCGGCGGTGAGGCCGTGCCACATCCCCGGGTAGAGCTTGATGGCCTTGTCCGTGCTGGCGGCGTGCTCGTACAGCGCGCGGCTCACCTCCGGGTCCGTCACGGTGTCGGCCTCGCCGTGCAGGACCAAGAAGGGCAGCTTCACCTTGGACAGGCTGTCCTCCACGTACATGCTGGTCCTGAGCATCTCCAGCGCCGTCTTGAGCCGCGGCTTGTCCTGGTAGATCAGCTTGTTCTTCCTGATCTGCTCGGCATGGCAGAAACGCATCAAGATCGGATTAGCTTCTAGTATGATACAAAATACGCTACTCTAGCGTGGTTTCGGTTCTGTAAAAAAACAAAATTCTATCTGTGGCTTGCTTATGAGTTATGATTGACATTCTGGACGCTGAAAAATGAAGATTCAGGCTGCCTCCGATGATGTCTGAACTCTGAAGAAGAAGAGGGGGAGTTTGATTTCACCGACCTGTTCGCGCTTGTCGGGGTCCTTGAAGGCGGCATCGATGACGTCCTTGGTCGGGACGATCTTCCACCTGGGTATGATGTCCTCCACCTGCGTCAGGGCGGTGATGACCAGCGGGTGCGGCTTCACCTTCTCCGATATCTGAACGGGCGCATTACAGATACCACAATGTCAGTCGAGAGAAATGCATGGCATGGCGGGAGAAGAAAATACTACTAAAAGGAAAACCATTCATGGTCATGCTCATGGTTGCAGCAGAGAGACCTTGCACATGGGCGCGACGAGGACGGCGCCGTCCCAGAAGGTGGGGTCCTTCCTGTGCAGCAGCAGCGCCACGGCGCCGCCCATGGACTCGCCGTACAGGAACCTGCTCTTGCTCCGGTACTCTTCCAGCCCTGCACGAGTTTCATGATGTCACGGTTAATGACAAGATTTATTTTCCTTTTTTGAAGATATAAGAAGAAGGGAAGAAAGTGGTAGAGTACCGCAGATGGACTTGTAGAATCGGTCGCAGTCGTCGACGAGGCGGTGGAAGCTGCGGATGTAGCAGCGGGTGCCCATGGACTTGCCGTGCCCCTCGTAGTCCATCCCGAACACGCCGTACCCGGCCGCCGCCAGCCGCACGCCGCACGCTGTGAAACGGTAGTAATCAGTCGTTAGTGGATCATGTAGGCCGAGAAATGTCATTGGCATTCTCATTGTCAGATTCATTCATTTTATTTACCATCAGTGTCAAGAAACATCTTACATTTTGAGACAGTGAAAGTTCTACCTAATAGGCAAAGCCTAAAGTTTGGGCTTGAAGAAAAAACAATTTCCCACTAACTGTAATACCAAACAGCCGCTAATGAAAGGCAGAGGACCACCACTCTAACCAGAGCACTATAGAACTTGTCCATCTGATGGGGTCGTGTCTACTCCACTCCCCCTATACCCCCATCCTTAATTGAAGAGAGCGGCCAGAGTGGACCGTGTGCATCCATCATCCTCTCCAACCTCCACTCAGTTATAACCGAATACTGTATGCGTGGAGGCTACATACGAGTCACGGCAGCTAACCACATCATAATGAGCACCGGAACCTCAATTACGCCCGTGATGGACCAGTACGCCACTCGAGTCGAGTACGTACGCACGCACGCACGCACGCTGTAGCCTGTGGGTGACCGGTGGCCACACGTCCACGCAACAAGTTCACAGCCAGCGCAAGCTGAAATGTTGCTCGCCGGAGGTGGGGGCGGGGGCGGGGGACCAAGAGGTAGCTGGTCGCTGTTAATGGCGATCGAGCTACTCCGGCGGAATGGGACACCGCCCGCGCTGGGGCATACGATATCAAGCCTCAAGTACGCGCCGTCCATCGAATTAAAGGCAGGCGACAATGCCGCTGTTCTAATAAGATCTGTGAATCAGACGCGGCCAACAAGGCCACCGTGGAGGCGACGCCGCTGGTTAATGGCGGATGGGGACGGTGTGGCGCGCTGATTGATGGTCTGGCAGGCGGGCAGGCAGGCAGGCCGGGCAGCTCACCTGTAAAACCCTCGTGGACGAAAGGGACTTGTATCCAACACCCGTGTCCACGACTTAGGTAAGCCCCAGATGTGGAAGCATGCAGAGGGATGCTGAGAGTGACACCCCAACATAAAAACGCCTACTTTGGGCGAATTTTCGCAAAATAACATCATTTAAAAATTATAAAAAAAATTGCAAAAGGGAAAAAATCATCTTCCTTTCGTGTACATGATTTCCCGTAAAATATTCTGCTCTGCAATCTTTTCAGTAAGGATGAACCTTTGTTTGGGTGTGACTAAGATCACTGAATTCTGGCTTATTGTACATTTAATTCTTCTAAATTTATATGTGTTCTACTAGAGAGTAGTTCATGTTCATGCAAAACAGTCTACTGTTGTGCAAGCTTAATGTGAATTCCCCTACCAAGTGCCTTAGGGAAAAAAAAGTACTACCCTACCTGGTTTAAATGTTACACTGATGCTAGTTCTTGGTTCATGCTTTTTTTGGACCGAATGTGCAGTAGCCCGCAGAAAAATTTCAGGAAACTCGTACTAAATCAGCGACAACTAATATGAACGGAGGGATTAGCCAATAGGTTGACTGAAACAACCCTTTGAATTGGTAGGAGTTGGTGAATAGAGGCTTGTGCAGAAGGAACAGGGATGTTAATCAGGACAGGTGAATGAACACATTTCAATGCGTGCACACGACTGTCCAACAGGGTTTTCAGTAGTGTACTACTAATAAGTGATTAAGAAATTAGGACAGGTGCAGATATGCTACAAACACGGATGTTAATTAGGACAGGTGCTTTGAATTGAGACCTGCCTGCCCGGGTCGGCTTTTAAATGCGTGCATCAGTCAATTAATAAATGAGGGAAATTACTGCGGTGTCTACCCTTTCTGGTATCAACCAACAGTCCCATCTTAATCCGCCGTTCCTAGCCGTAGCTAATTAAGGCATCCATCCATCAGCCATCAGCCATGGTCCGAAGCGTGCTAATTTAGGCCATTCTCTTAATTACCAGACTCACTATATTCAGACAACATATAGTGTAAGGTGTTTAGAGAGATGCTTAGAGGGTGCTTGGATACGTTTTAGTCCCATGACTAAAAGTAGTGGGACTAAAACTTACTAGTCTCACTCATGCTTGGATCCAAATACTAAAGAGACTAAAATCAAATTATTGAGCATTTATTATCCTTCAAACCCTCCAATCCAGAACTCGCATGTGTTAAAGGAGAGAAATTAAATGAGGAGAGAGAGGGCTAATACATATTTTAGTAGGTTTCATATGACTAAAAATTTTTTGCCTCAAGACTAGTCCTAGCCTCTCTTTAGTGAGGGATGCTTGGAACTTTAGCCTCTAAAAAAGACTATTTTTAGTCAGACTAAAAATAGTCATTTGGATTCAAGCACCCTCTTAGTAAAATAAATCAATTTGTTTTAAGGCATCACTGGTTATATCTATAGCAGGATGACTAATTAAGTATTTGTCGTTTACAACTAAGCACTAATGCTTGGGTAAACTGATGCTGGGGTAAAAGCCAGTTTATTTCTCTAAGCATCTTGCATTGTGTGTCTAGAACATGAATGTGTTCATCAATCGATGAAGACATAGGGTTTTTTAAGAAAATACTTTGTGAACTAGTAATATTAGGAGTAGGGTGTTTTTGAGCTAGACATCTATGGAGACCGAAAAAATTGAAATAAAATAAAACATCAAACTTCTCATTTTTTTAAAAAAATTTTGAAAACAATTGTACAAGTATGCAAGCATATGATTTTTTTTGAAACCGAATATGCAAGCATATGATGTGTATGTGCGTAAAACTTCAGGATGAAGTGCCTTGAAATGCGAGCACTGAAAATTTATATACTTGTACATTATGTCTCTAAGTACATGTGTATTTTTTCCAATTATTTTTAAATGTAAACATGTTAATTTTGATCATTTCAAATTCAAACTCCATGGAGGCCGGGCTCCATTCTGCATTTTTGTAGTATTAGTCCTTTCTAAAGTGCTAACTAGAATTGTATGTGTGCATCGCTTGATGCAGAGGCTAGAGATAATCCTCCTTTTCAAAACCAAGACGTAAGTATAACTATAGGCAGTTGGTAAGATTCCTTCCCATCTGTGGACGCCTTTGGACCGTGAGCCAGAGTTTTTACAGGCCCCTGATATAGCTAGCGCATTCATCTGAACCCATCAATTAATGCCTTTGGGGACTATGAACAGTATCGAAGGAGAATACTATGCTACCTATGCCAACACGAACAGCTCGTGAAACCTTTGTGTAGTACTAGCCGGACATATAGAGAGGTAAAGGTTGAATATGTTCACATGCAAAATAAGACGATGACCTATGTGACAGGCTATTCTCATCGTCGTTTATGTAGAGACAAGTAAAATAAGATGACAAGAATGAGAAAGAAGTCGTTTAAAAAAAAAGAATGAGAAAGTAGTATATGGAAGAAAAATACAACTGGACCAAGCATACCTCTCATGAAGCCGCTGCATTCCATGCCGTAACCTGGATAAGATATTAAACAGACAAAGCATGAGCAAAGAGGAAAGAGGTTTAAAACAAAACTTGCCTCGTCTAGCAAGAACTAGCTGCTGAACTGAAGGGAAGCAAACGAAGATCCCGGAAATCCATGAGCTTTATCATGGCATCATACTGCTACATACGTACCGTGGCAGAGGAAGACGAGCGCCCTGGGCGATGTGGAGGCCGGCAGCCAGCCGCAGGTGAAGAGCTGCACCCCGCTCGAGTTCCTCACGTACTCCTGCGGAACACACGATATGGATCAACCAAATCGATGAGAACCAAGCGGTGGGACGAATCGAGGAGCGAAGGCATGCAATGCAATGCAGGGCCAGGAGGAATCACCTCGTGGTACTCGACGTCCATCCTTCCTGGAGGCCTTGCGCGAAGGGGGAGGAAGGGAGGGGCGGCGTGAGGAGCTGGGAAGAAGGTCGGCGAGGTGGATGGACAGACGGAGACGGGGCCGGGGGAGGCAGGCGAGGAGCGATGGGGCAGAGCAGGTGAGGGTTGGGTCGCGTGGGTTGGATTCTGATGCTAGCGTGCGTACCTTGCGCTGGCCGGTGAAGCAAGGACGGAGACGACACACCTAAATCTGCCTGCGCGGCGCGGAGCCTGCCGCAAGGTGACGCATTTATGAACCCCGACGGTGGTGGCTCGGAGAGCGGGGGCGGATACCGAGTTACAGTCCCGTTCGGATCGGTCAGGTCCGAGTTTGCTCCCAATTGCTACAAAGAGAGCGCTTGCTTTCAAGCGTCCCCAGCGGCCGCTCTGTCAACCGTCCCATCGATCACCAGATCGCGACACGTTTGAAGTGGTACCAGCCTGGCGTGGCGTTTTGCCTTGTTCCGTTTTGAATTCTTTCGTAGTCACGCGGAGCTCATTTCAATCATCCCCTTTTTCCTCATTCACCTCGCGGCGACAATGGGGTGGAATACCTAGAGGAGGGCGCCGGTGAACCGTGGCCGTTGATAGTTCAACGACGGTAGGCAAGGCGAAGGGGCGGGGGGCTGCCCTCACCGACATACTTGTACCACATTGCGGGGTGGTGAGGCGGTGGGTGCGGCCAAGCGCCTCATGCATGCATGGCAAGGGAAGAGGAGGAAGAAGGGGAGGCAACCATCGGTGGTGCGCACAAGCGACGATGATTGACGGGGACGCACCGCTACATCTCCTATAGAAGATTAGTTCATCTCTAGCCCATCTATCCATCACGCAATGGTAGAGGTTTCCAAGGAGACGGCGTCGACATATGCTATTGGGGGGACTCAAATCCCGACAGTGTTCGAGGGACACAATTGCGTCTCTCACGTGCCAATGCTCCCACGAGATTTGTGGAGTTTTTTCAGCGAGATTTTTTGAGGGGTTCAAGTTACTGTCCGTGCGAGGGTTTATCAAGGTGCAACACAAAATCCCATGGGGTTTTTAGAAGAGGGAGCTTAATTTTTGAGCGTATTATTTTGCTGCGAGAATTT
>NC_041382.1:623974240-623991704 GCF_002162155.2 Triticum dicoccoides
ATTTGATTTTCCCTCACCGGCGTATGAGCGTTTTTAGCGGCGAACACGAATGTTGTAGCAACACCAGTATGTACTCACACGGAGGGCCATACATCTCCACGACCTTTTTCTAGGTCTGGGAATCTCATTAAGGCAATTTTGTCAAATGGGATAGTGGAAAACAGGCAACTTTTGGCAACATACACTATTTTTTATGCAAAACTAGGCACCCATGTTGGCAATAAGCCCCCCCCCCCTTGTAGGATCGAAAGTATGTCTAGAGGGGGGGTGATTAGACTACTTGACCAAATAAAAATCTATCATTTTCCCAATTTTAGTCTTTGGCAGATTTTAGCTATCTTAGCATAAGTCAAGCAATCTTAACACCATTCAAGCAAGCATGCAAAGAGTCTATGAGCAGCGGAAAGTAAAGCATGCAACTTGCAAGAATATAAAGGGAAGGGTTTGGAGAATTCAAATGCAATTGGAGACACGGATGTTTTTGTCGTGGTTCCGATAGATGGTGCTATCGTACATCCACGTTGATGGAGACTTCAACCCACAGAGGGTAACGGTTGCGCGAGTCCACGGAGGGCTCCACCCACGAAGGGTCCACGAAGAAGCAACCTTGTCTATCCCATCATGACCATTGCCCACGAAGGACTTGCCTCACTAGCGGTAGATCTTCACGAAGTAGGCGATCTCCTTGCCCTTACAAACTCCTTGGTTCAACTCCACAATCTTTGTCGGAGGCTCCCAAGTGACACCTAGCCAATCTAGGAAACACCACTCTCCAAGAAGTAACAAATGGTGTGTTGATGATGAACTCCTTGCTCTTGTGCTTCAAATGATAGTCTCCCCAACACTCAACTCTCTCTCACAGGATATGGATTTGGTGGAAAGAAGGTTTGAGTGGAAAGCAACTTGGGGAAGGCTAGAGATCAAGATTCATACTGTAGGAATGGAATATCTTGGCCTCAACACATGAGTAGGTGGTTTTCTCTCAGAAAATATGTATTGGAAGTGTAGAGTGGGTGGAGGGGTATATATAGCCTCCACACAAAAACTAACCGTTACACACAATTTACCAATCTCGGTGAGACCGAAGTGAAAAACTCGGTCGGACCGATTTAGCAAACCTAGTGACCGTTAGGATTTTCGGTGGGACTGAGATGCAACTCGGTAGGACCGATATGGTTAGGGTTAGGGCATAACGTAATCTCGGTGTGACCGATTACACAAACTCGGTGGGACCGATTTTGGTAATAAGCTAACCAGAGAGTTGGTCAGGTAAACTCGGTGGGACCGATCGCTCATTTCGATGGGACTGAAATGTTACGAAAGAGAAACAGAGAGTTTACATTGCAATCTCGGTGGGACCGATCGCTCATCTCGGTAGGACCGAAACGTTACGAAGGGAAACAGAGAGATTACAACCCCATCTCGGTGTGACTGAAATCCCTATCGGTGAGACCGATTTGCCTAGGGTTTGTGGCAGTGGCTATGACATTTGAAACTCGGTGGCGCCGGATAGAAAGAATCGGTAGGGCCGAGTTTGACTTTTGGTTTAGGTCATATGTAGATGTGGGAAGGCAGTTGAGGATTTTGGAGCATATCACTAAGCATTATGAAGCAAGAGCCTCATTAAACAACACCTCATCCCTCCTTGATAGTATTGACTTTTCGTATAGACTCAATGTGATCTTGGATCACTAAAATATAAAATGTAGAGTCTTGAGATTTGAGCTTGAGCCAATCTTTTTGTCCTTAATATTTTGAGGGGTCCACATTCCTCATCCATGCCATGCCATTCATTGAGCTTTTCCTGAAATATCAATCTTGGAATAGCATTAGCTCAATGAGCTATATATTGTTAGGAATTACCAAAACCACCTAGGGATAGTTGCACTTTCAATCTCCCCCTTTTTGGTAATTGATGACAACATATAGATCAAAGCTTCGACAAATGATAATAAGAGTGAAAAACATTGTCGCTTTGAGAAATATGTGAAAGGCAAGAGCTCCCCCTAAATTTGTGCATAGTTTATGGTTTGCTTTGGACTGCAAATGCACAGAGAGTTAGGCTCATGGGTTACTCTTCCATGTCACATACATCTTGGTGGAGCGCTCAAAATGATAATAATTAAATGCATGCACTCATCACCAAGCAAAGTGAATGATTATATAGGGATAAAAATATAATGTCATCCAACAAGCATTAATGTAGCATATGATCAAACACATGATCATCCAAGTATCACATAGACAAAAGGTATCTCAAACAAGCAAAGCAAATAAAGTTCAACCACCAAAGCAAGAGAGAATAAAAAGCAACGCTCTCTCTCGAAGCCTATGATCTATACATTTTTCTTCCCCTTCGGCAACAAGTTACCAAAAAGTCCTAGAAAATGCATAGCCCTAAATCGTCTCTCAGGCTTGGTCTTCAGGTGGTGCTGTCTGGATAACTCCAAGAACGAATGCTTCAGTCGAAGTAGATGGAGCTGATGGAGTAGGTGCTGGAGCTGGTGGCACTGAAGCTTTAGCTGGTGCAGATGATGTGGCTCTGGTGTCTGGAACAGGCACTGCAGCAGACCTCTGAGCTCTAGGCACTCTGGCAAATGTATTAGTGGTTGTCTTTCCCTTCCTCTCCTGCATATCATCTTTAAGTTGCTCCATAACAGACTGAATTTCAGTTACCTTCACATCCAAGTCACAGAATTTTTGCTCCAGGATTCTTTCCAAGCTCTCCTGGTTTTGAGTCAGGGTGGCCAGTCCCTTCTCAATCCTCAGAGTGGATGCAATCAGGTAGCCAAGCTGATCTTGCTTGCTCTTCAGGAGATACTGAGATGCTTCTTCAGTAGTTGGCATCCTTGCAGCCTTTTCAGCTTTTGCCTTCTCCTTCTTGGCTTGTGCGTGCATAGAAGATAGTTCATACTCATTCATAACCACAGTGTTATCCTCGAAGTCTGGATAGATAGGCATGTGCTCCTTGTCCAGCAGATATGTACCAGTGCCCATCTTGGAGTTGATCAGCTCCTGGATCTGTGGGGCGTACCCACAACTCCTTTTCTGATCTGCAGCTGTCCTCTTGATAGTTTCAACTATTAGGCTCATGACTTTGAACTTTTGTGGGACATCAAAGATGTGGAGCAAGTTTATTGCATGGCCTCTGATTATCTTGTGATCACCTGACTTTGGCAAGAGAGTGTGCCTGAGGATCCAGTTGATGGTTGGCAAGCCTGATAGAAGGTAATGTACAGATCTAAACTTATGTGTCTCAAGAGCAGCATCTGGGATCTCCTTGTACATGTGTGCCATTGTGTTGTGATCCTTCTTCCTGTTGGCATAGACATCCAAGTCATCTTCACTCTCTTTTGGGGCATTGATCAACTTCGCCCATTCAGCAACCGTGGACTGGTACCTCGTACCTTCAGACATCCAGACAATCCTTTCATCTGGGTAGAAATGAGCTGTGGAGTAGAACTGCATGATGAGCTCATCATTCCATTTTGTGAACTTCTGAGCCACAAACTCATCAACTCCACAAGCCTTGAAATTGTCATGTACATCTGGATAGTGATCCTCATTCTCCTTGATGTAGTCCCAGTCGACCCATCTCATGTCACACACTATGGGCTTCTTGTCAAGCAACACTGTCTCATAGAAGTCATGTTGTTCCTTTGTATGGAACCTGTAATCCACAGCAGTCCTCCTCCTGGTGGCATATGGATCAGACTCTCTCCATAGCCTCAGACCTGAGTCCTTCCTTATCTTCATGTTCTCAGCTATTGGATGAGTATCATTGTGATCTGGGATTTTTGGCTTCAGCTTCCTCAAGACATGTGACTCATGATCTTCTTCTTCCATTTCAGCTTCAGGCACTGGGGCCTTGTTCTTTTCCTCGCAGGGATGTTCCTGGTGCTCCTCTTTGGTTTTTGGCTTTGGAGCTGGAGCAGCAGCCTTTGGAGCGGTCTTAGGCTTAGATGGAACAGCCCCTGCCCTGATGGCATCACCCATAAGCTTCTGAGCTTTGGGTGCTGGTGCAGCATCTTCTTCCTCTTCCTCTTCAGAATCTTTCATGATTGAGGATCTCACAAGCACTCTAGCAGTGGTCTTTTTGACCCTCTCCTTCCTCTTCTTCCCTTCTGCAGCAGCCTCTTTGGGTTCAGATTCCAAAGGGACTTGAGTAGATGCTCTAGCCTTAGACATTGGAATTCTCTTTGAAGGAACCTTTTGCTTCATGCCTGGCTTGGTGGCAGCAGCAGTGCTATATTCCTTCTTAACCACTTTGTTCTTGGAAGTGGCCTCATCCTCAACTGCCACATAGTCTTCATCCTCGGATTCAGAGGTCTTCTTCTTTCTGGCCCTGGTGGCAGCTTTGGGTAAGTTGTTTGGGGTGCTCCTGCTACCATCATCTGAACTGCTAGAGGGACTAGTGCCCTCACTCAGGTGAACCTGCTCCTCTGACCTGTTCTGGCTGTCACTCTGATCAGACATATTGCAAACACTGACAGCAGACCCTGTGAATAGATATAGATGAGATAGAGTGGATGAGCATCACAAAATGCAGAGGTTTTTGCAAAAGAATGAGCCAAAAACTTAGTTTTAGTTTTCCACAGAAAGTATTTCGGATCAACCGATTTGTAAACTCGGTGATACTGAAGCAGCTGTTGGAACCTAAACTAGTGAACTCGGTCAGACCGAGTCACAGTTCGGTGGCACCGAGACTGCTAGGGTTTCACAAAGTCCTGAACTCGGTCACACCGATTTGCAATTCTCGGTCAGACCGAAAATTACATGTGCAATGGCCTGAGCCGAATCGGTGGTACCGAGTTCCACAACTCGGTGGGTCCGAGATGGTTTTAGCAGAAATCTAACCCTAAATTTTTAATTCACGACTAAACTACGGAGTGTTTTGACTTGATAAGAATGATCTCAATCGTGGCAAGATACATGGCGAACACAATGTGCTAGGAATCAGATAGGGATAGCATAGTGATCGAATTCCTACCCTGGTTCAGCGGAGAACTCGCTACGGCGGCACGGCGGGGATGATTCCCGTTGACGGCGGCGGAGACCAGCGGCAGGAGGCGGCTGGCGACGAGGAAGACGATCCGGAGACCCTGGAGGCAGAGCGGGCTAAGCGCGGGTCGAGGAGGTTCAGAAAGTTTTCCAAAATTTGACCCGTCGGTATATATAGCCCGACCCTGTCGGTGTGACCGAGTGGAACAACTCGGTGGCACCGAGATTCATAACTGCAAGCAGTTACTGAAACTCTGTGTGACCGAAAGGTTCGAATCGGTTGCACCGAGGTAGAAAACCTAGATCGACCTAGTGATCTCGGTATGATCGAAATGGGTGAATCGGTCAGACCGAAACGCACAAAGAAGTTTTGGAAGTCTAAGTCTATGACAAATCGGGGACTCCGAGTGCTCCTCACACAGAGTGGTTCGAATCTGACTTGATCAAATTTTGTGATGCAGCATGAATAGAGTTTGAGACGAGAAAAGCATAGATAGCTAGAGAAGGTTCTTAGTCATTCTTGTCCATCCACTTGGCCAAAAGAAAAGGAAACCAATCAATCAAAACAACAAGTGGATGTCCCCGAATGAGTAAATTATGCAACCAACATGCTCACACAATAAAATGGCAAATGAAATATGTGGCAAAGCATGCACAAAAAATTCTAGCATCTATCAAGCAATTGGCGATGACTAGGTCATCTATATATGAGTATATTGACTTAGGAGTCAAATGAGAACATTTGATCATAGGTCATACTCATCGTTTAAGCACAAGTGGGGTTACCACTTTTACATAAAGCATTGTTGTGTTCACACCATTAGAGTTGCTTTAACTCAATTGTTAGAGTAAAGCTCCCCCTAGATGTGAGATCCCCCCTAAGAGGGATGAACTAACCTTGGGTTTTGTCGATGATGACTTCATGTAGGTGTTGAAGATGTGGATGCTCTATGTTGATGTAGATCATTTGGAGCTATCCTTTGGAGTGAGTTGCACTTTCAATACCTACACGGGTTAGTCCCACAAGGAACAAACAAGGGTATCCATAGACATAGAGTGATGCACACATAAGATGATGTCTATGAAAGCTTTAGGTTACCTCGTCCCTTGTCTTACCAACAAGAGGGTTTGTGACTCCTTGAACTAGTGCAAGATGTGGAAGTTGATTGCACTTGTTCTTGCCAGAATGATAAGAGTGAAGTATATTGGCAGAGTCACCCTTAAGAACTCTTCTAGTTCTTCTTTTTCGGGATGCACACCATCTTGATGGGAATCCTCGGAGTTGTAGTTGTACTTGATGAAGTGGAACTTGATGTAGTCTTGGGAACCCACTTGACCAAGGCCTTAGGAGCTTCTTCAAATGCATCAATTTCCTCTTGAAGCTTGTCCTTGCCTTTTTGCTTGTGGTCTTGTGGTGGAAGATCATCTTGAGATTGTGTCCCTTTGGATGAAGTAGGATCATACTTCTCTTGTTGAGGAACAAACTTTGTCTTGGGGTATTGATCTTCTTCCCACTCAACTCCATTGGCATTGAACTTACGTTCAAAACCAATACCTTGATTCTTCCGCTGCCTTCCTTGCTTGCGTACAATTTCCTCGAATTGCTTACTCCCGGCAAGGCTCTTGTAAACACCTTTCTCTATAATTCCCTTCAATAAGCTATTTTCTTGCTCAAGTGTAACTTGGCTAAGAGAATCATTAGTGGAATCAAGAGAACTACTTGAAGCAACAACATTGGATTTAGCATGATTATCGTTACTACTAGAAGAAGAATCCTTCTTGTTCTTGTTACTAGACTTGACTTGAGGCATGTAAGTGGATAAGAGTAAACGCTTGGCAATGTAAGAAGAACTTTTCTTGTGAAGATCATCATTGATTGCCTTTAAGAACTCATGCTCTTGCTCAAGGTTGAGCTTTTTAAAACGTAATTTCTCATGAGTCCTTAATAGTTCTCGATGATCTCCTAAGATAGTTTCATGAGCTAACTTAAGAGTGTTTAGTTCTTTAGTTAGAGACTCAATCTTCTCCTTATCATTGTCATTCGTTTCACCATAGTTGTCAACGAGTAACTCATCATCACCTAACAAGTCATCTTCATCACTATTGAAATCAACATACTCGGGGTGTGATACCTTTGGACCTTTGGCCATGAAGCATCTTCCAATTCCTTCATTTGGTGAATCAAATATGTGGTAGGAGTTGGTTGACACAAGTGCTAGTCCGGCAACACCTTCATCTTGAGTATGTTCGGAGTCGGAGTGCTAGCTTCTCTCGGAGTCATTGTCGGAGTCAGAGTCGGATACCCATTCACCAACATGAGCTTGATGTCTTTGTTTTGTGTAGCTCCTTGATGACTTGTCCTTCCTTTCCGAATCCTTGCTTCTCCGAGGGTGTCTTCGTTCATATCGATCATCCCTACTCCTTCTCTCCCTTGATAGTGATTCTTCTCTTGTACTTCTTCTTTTGGGAGAATCTTCTCTTCTCTTGTGGGGAGCCATACACTCATTGGAGTAGTGTCCGGGTCTTCCACAATTGTAGCAGTTTAGCTCTCGACTAGAAGATCTTTTGTCATTGTAGGACCTTGACTTGGAACTTCTTTCCTTGCTTCTACTCTTGTAGAACTTGTTGAAGTTCTTCACCATTAGGCTCAATTCTTCATTGAAGGTTTGTTTCTCACTTGATGATGTGGGAGCTTCACATGAGGCTTTGTAAGCACCACTTGACTTGTTATTGAGCTCCTCCTTATCCTTGAGTGACATCTCATGAGCAACAATTCTTCCAATGACTTCTGTTGGCTTGAGATCTTTGTAATTTGGCATCATTTGGATCAATGTGCATACGGTATCGTATTTTCCATCCAAGGCTCTTAGGATCTTCTTGATGATGAATTTGTCGGTCATCTCTTCACTTCCTAAGCCGGCAATCTCATTTGTGATAAGAGCAAGCCTAGAGTACATTTCAGCGACACCTTCACCATCCTTCATTTTGAACTTGTCAAGTTGACTTTGAAGCACATCCAACTTGGATTCCTTGACGGAGTCGGTACCTTCATGCATATCAATCAAAGTATCCCAAACTTCCTTTGCATTCTCAAGACGGCTGATTTTGTGAATTCTTTGGGGCACAATCCGTTGAAGAGGATATCACAAGCTTGAGCATTGTATTGTAGCATCTTCAACTCATCCGCGGTAGCTTCATGATTCGGTTCTCTCCCATCAAAGAATTCACCTTGCAAGCCAACACACACAATAGGCCAAATGGCGGGGTTATGTCCAAGAATATGCATTTTCATCTTATGCTTCCAACTAGCAACATTTGTACCATCAAAGTAAAGACCTCTACGGTGATAATTTCCCTCGCTAGACGCCATACTCTCCTAGTTTGTGAAACCAAGGCTATGACCACCAAAAGCTATGGAAATCAAAGCAAATGGAGACCAAAGCTCTGATACCACTTGTAGGATCGAAAGTATGTCTAGAGGGGGTGATTAGACTACTTGAACAAATAAAAATCTATCCTTTTCCCAATTTTAGTCTTTGGTAGATTTTAGCTATCTTAGCACAAGTCAAGAAATCTTAACACAATTCAAGCAAGCATGCAAAGAGTCTATGAGCAGCGGAAAGTAAAGCATGCAACTTGCAAGAATGTAAAGGGAAGGGTTTGGAGAATTCAAACGCAATTGGAGACACATATGTTTTTGTCGTGGTTCCGATAGGTGGTGCTATCGTATATCCACGTTGATGGAGACTTCAACCCACAGAGGGTAACGGTTGCGCGAGTCCATGGAGGGCTCCACCCACGAAGGGTCCACGAAGAAGCAACCTTGTCTATCCCATCATGACCATTGCCCACGAAGGACTTACCTCACTAGCGGTAGATCTTCACGAAGTAGGCGATCTCCTTGCCCTTACAAACTCCTTGGTTCAACTCCACAATCTTTGTCGGAGGCTCCCAAGTGACACCTAGCCAATCTAGGAGACACCACTCTCCAAGAAGTAACAAATGGTGTGTTGATGATGAACTCCTTGCTCTTGTGCTTCAAATGATAGTCTCCCCAACACTCAACTCTCTCTCACAGGATATGGATTTTGTGGAAAGAAGGTTTGAGTGGAAAGCAACTTGGGGAAGGCTAGAGATCAAGATTCATACTGTAGGAATGGAATATCTTGGCCTCAACACATGAGTAGGTGGTTTTCTCTCAGAAAATATGTATTGGAAGTGTAGGTATGTTCTGATGGCTCTCTCTTCGAATGAAGAGTGGGTGGAGGGGTATATATAGCCTCCACACAAAAACTAACCGTTACACACAATTTACCAATCTCGATGAGACCGAAGTGAAAAACTCGGTCGGACCGATTTAGCAAACCTAGTGACTGTTAGGATTTTCGGTGGGACTGAGATGCAACTCGGTAGGACCGATATGGTTAGGGTTAGGGCATAACATAATCTCGGTGTGACCGATTACACAAACTCGGTGGGACCGATTTTGGTAATAAGCTAACCAGAGAGTTGGTCAGGTAAACTCGGTGGGACCGATCGCTCATTTCGGTGGGACTGAAATGTTACGAAAGAGAAACAGAGAGTTTACATTGCAATCTCGGTGGGACCGATCGCTCATCTTGGTAGGACCGAAACGTTACGAAGGGAAACAGAGAGATTACAACCCCATCTCGGTGTGACTGAAATCCCTATCGGTGAGACCGATTTGCCTAGGGTTTGTGGCAGTGGCTATGACATTTGAAACTCGGTGGCGCCGGATAGAAAGAATCGGTAGGGCCGAGTTTGCCTTTTGGTTTAGGTCATATGTGGATGTGGGAAGGTAGTTGAGGGTTTTGGAGCATATCACTAAGAACTATGAAGCAAGAGCCTCATTAAACAACACCTCATCCCTCCTTGATAGTATTGGCTTTTCCTATAGACTCAATGTGATCTTGGATCACTAAAATATAAAATGTAGAGTCTTGAGCTTTGAGCTTGAGCCAATCTTTTTGTCCTTAATATTTTGAGGGGTCCACATTCCTCATCCATGCCATGCCATTCATTGAGCTTTTCCTGAAATATTAATTTTGGAATAGCATTAGCTCAATGAGCTATATGTTGTTAGGAATTACCAAAACCACCTAGGGATAGTTGCACTTTCACCCCCCCCCCCAACTATACTAGTCATTTTTTGATGAAAATTAATATGACATTTTAGGCATTTTTTAGGACAAATGTCATGCAAATACCTATGTTAGGCATTTTTATGGATGCACGCCAGACAATGTTCTTGTGAGGCTTTCGCTGGAATTCGTGTAGCAACATTTGTTGTTAGGAAAATTTGGAGAACTGTGTTAGGCAGTTTTAGGCATTTCCTGGGTTTATCATTAGGCAATTTTTTTTGTTGTGCGGCAGGCAATTGTGTTTTCATTGAAGCTTTCTTATGAGGTAGTTTAGCAACTCATGGCGGGAATTGGTGAACTTTTAGTTATGACATGGCGGACAAACAAAAACAGAGGACCACATTTGCTTCAAAAATATGCAATTATATAGTATGTATTTTTACTTCTGCTTTGCAGGAGTAGTAGCACGTGATATCCCAATGCTAATTTATAGGGATTCAGATATGCGGTGTGGGCACTTCAATTTTGTAGATTCTGACTTTATTGTAGGCATTCTAATTGTAGGTTCAGATATGTGTTGTAGGGAATTTTTGGACATATTGTATGCATATTAATTCTACATTTCTTAATATTTGCAGGCGTCTTAATTTTGCATTTCAGAATATATGCACACATTATAATTGTGCATTCTGAGTATATGAACAACAGGCAATATTTTGACATCCATACGCCATTTTTCAGGTAAATTTGGGTTCCCATTGTAGGCATAAGTTGGGTAGTAGCTTTTTATATGTTTTTCATGCTTTGGGCAATAAGTTTGGGCCGAAGATGATATTTTTTGTATGCAATAAAACAAAACAGTAATTCAAACACAATGAATTCCTTTTAACAAAACATAAGAGTAATGGCTGCAAGACTTAATGAAGGCAATTTCTGGACACATTGTAGGCATTTTAACTACAAGATTCAGACATATTTGCAAGTTCAGGAATTTCATTTTTATTAGTTCAAACATTTTTATTAACATTGCATGTTTGTGAGAATGGACATATTATATCTTCACAAGCCAGCAAACTTCTTTTCACTCAATTGTCAATCTCTATTTCCTTCTTTTGATTTCTAAGTTGCATGAGGACGAGCATGACTTAAGCTTGGGAGGGGGTGATGGCTCGAGATTTTACCACTTTTAGTAGGGGATTTTGATACGGTTTTCACCAGGTTTTCGATATTTCCAACGGTAATCCTTTGTTGGGGAAGAAAACTCGTTTTTCCTTTGTTGTGCAGGAAAATATATTTTTGGAAGGAAACTTATATGTCCATTTTCCATCATTATTTCTTACTATTATCTTATATCAATGATATATTTCACATTATGGTGCAATTATAGTGTCTTTTCTCTCTTAAAATGGAAGTTATACAAATGGAGGGGGGTTTACCGACAGCTGGAATTCTAGACCTAAAATAGCAACAAAAAACAATTATCCAGAGCTCAAAATGAAGCTTGAATTATTGGAGAATTATTTTGGAATATATAATACATTATGGAACAAAGATATGCCAGAGAGATCCCACCAGCCAGCCACACGGTCAGGTGGCACGACCTACCCCTCGGCCGTGCCCCTTACCCATGTGGGGTTGTGGTAGCTCGCCTCCTGATGCCCTTTGGCCATGAATTTCCATTTACCCTAGAAAAAATATAGAAAAATCTTGGGACTTTCCGCTGCCATCTGCGATGTGGAACTTGGGCAGAGCACTTTTGCTCGCCGGCGGAGTGATTCTGCGGGGAAAACTGAAGGAAATATGCCCTAGAGGCAATAATAAAGTTATTATTTATTTCCTTATATCATGATAAATGTTTATTATTCATGCTAGAATTGTATTAACCGGAAACATAATACTTGTGTGAATACATAGACAAACAGAGTGTCACTAGTATGCCTCTACTTGACTAGCTCATTGATCAAAGATGGTTATGTTTCCTAGCCATAGACATGAGTTGTCATTTGATTAACGGGATCACATCATTAGGAGAATGATGTGATTGACTTGACCCATTCCGTTATCTTAGCACTCGATCATTTAGTATGTTGCTATTGCTCTCTTCATGACTTATACATGTTCCTATGACTATGAGATTATGCAACTCCCGTTTACCGGAGGAACACTTTGTGTGCTACCAAACATCACAATGTAACTGGGTGATTATAAAGGTGCTCTACAGGTGTCTCCGAAGGTATTTGTTGGGTTGGCGTATTTCGAGATTAGGATTTGTCACTCCGATTGTCGGAGAGGTATCTGTGGGCCCACTTGGTAATGCACATCACTTAAGCCTTGCAAGCATTGCAACTAATGAGTTAGTTGCGGGATGATGTATTACGGAACAAGTAAAGAGACTTGTTGGTAACGAGATTGAACTAGGTATTGAGATACCGACAATCGAATCTCGGGCAAGTAACATACCGATGACAAAGGGAACAACATATGTTGTTATGCGGTTTGACCGATAAAAATCTCCGTAGAATATGTGGGAGCCAATATGAGCATCCAGGTTCCGCTATTGGCTATTGACCGGAGACATGTCTCGGTCATGTCTACATAGTTCTCGAACCCGTAGGGTCCGCACGCTTAAAGTTTTGATGACGGTTATATTATGAGTTTATGAGTTTTGATGTACCGAAGGTTGTTCGGAGTCCCGAATGTGATCACGGACATGACGAGGAGTCTCGAAATGGTCGAGACATGAAGATTGATATATTGGAAGCCTATATTTGGATATCGGAAATGTTCCGGGTGAAATCGGGATTTTACCGGAGTACCGAGGGGTTACCGGAACCCCCCGGGGGGCTTAATGGGCCATAGTGGGCCTTAGTGGAGAAGAGGAGAGGCGGCTAGGGCAGGGCCACGCGCCCCTCCTAAAAGTGCAACTATCCCTAGGTGGTTTTGGTAATTCCTAACAACATATAGCTCATTGCGCTAATGCTATTTCAAGATTAATATTTCAGGAAAGCTCAATGATTGGCATGGCATGGATGAGAAGAGTGGACCCCTCAAAATGCTAAGGACAAAAGGATTGGCTCAAGCTCAAAGCTCAAGACTCTACATTTTCTATTTTAGTGATCCAAGATCACTTTGAGTCTATAGGAAAAGCCAATACTATTAAGGAGGGATGAGGTGTTGCTTAATGAGGCTCTTGCTCAAAATGCTTAGTGATATGCTCCAAAGCCCTCAACTACTTTCTCACGTCCACATATGACCTAAACCAAAAGTCAAACTTGGCCCCACCGATTCTTTCTATCCGGTGCCACCGAGTTCAAATTCCATAGCCACTGCCACAAACCCTAGGCAAATCGGTCTCACCGATAGGGATCTCGGTCTCACCGAGATGGGATTGTAATCTCTCTGTTTCCCTTCGGTCCCACCGAGATGAGAGATCGGTCCCACCGAGATTGCAATGTAAACTCTCTGTTTCCCTTTTGTAACATTTCGGTCTCACCGAAATGAACGAATCGGTCCCACCGAGTTTACCTGACCAACTCTCTGGTTAACTTATTACCAAAATCAGTCTCACCGAGTTTTTGTAATCGGTCTCACCGAGATTACGTTATGCCCTAACCCTAACCATATCGGTCCTACCGAGTTGCATGTCGGTCCCATCGAAACTCCTAACGGTCACTAGCTTTGTTGAATCGGTTCGACCGAGTTTATCAATTCGGTCCCACCGAGATTGGCAAGTTGTGTGTAATGGTTAGATTTTGTGTGGAGGCTATATATACCCCTCCACCACCTCTTCATTTGTGGAGAGAGCCATCAGAATAAACCTACACTTCCAACTTACTTTTTCTGAGAAAGAACCACCTACACTTGTGTTGAGGCCAAGATATTCCATTCTTACCATATGAATCTTGATCTCTAGCCTTCCCCAAGTTTCTTTCCACTCAAATCTTATTTCCACCAAATCTATATAATGTGAGAGAGAGAGATGAGTGTTGGGGAGACAAACATTTGAAGCACAAGAGCAAGGAGTTCATCATCAACACACCATTTGTTACTTCTTGGAGAGTGGTGTCTCCTAGATTGGCTAGGTGTCACTTGGGAGCCTCCGACAAGATTGTGGAGTTGGACCAAGGAGTTTGTAAGGGCAAGGAGATCGCCTACTTCGTGAAGATCTACTGCTAGTGAGGCAAGTCCTTCGTTGGCGACGGCCATGGTGGGATAGACAAGGTTGCTTCTTCGTGGACCCTTCGTGGGTGGAGCCCTTCATGGACTCGCGTAGCCGTTACCCTTCGTGGGTTAAAGTCTCCATCAACATGGATATACGATAGCACAACCTATCGGAACCACGACAAAAACATCTATGTCTCCTATTGAGTTTGAATCCTACAAACCCTTCCCTTTACATTCTTGCAAGTTGCATGCTTTACTTTCCGCTGCTCATATACTCTTTGCATGCTTGCTTGAATTGTGTTAAGATTGCTTGACTTGTCCAAAGTTGCTAAAATCTGCCAAGAACTAAAATTGGGAAAAGGATAAGTTTTTATTTAGTCAAGTAGTCTAATCACCCCCCTCTAGATATACTTTCGATCCTACAAGTGGTATCAGAGCTTTTGTCTCCATTTGCCTTGATTTCCATAGATTTTGGAAGTCATAGCCTTGGTTTCACAACCTAGGAGAGTATGGCGTCTAGCGAGGGAAATTACCACCATAGAGGTCCTTACTTTGATGGTACTAATTTTGAAAATGAATATTCTTGGACATAACCCCTCCGTATGGCTATTGTGGCTTGCAAGGTGAATTCTTTGATGGGAGAGAACCGAACCGTGAAGCTACCACAGAAGAGTTGAAGATGCTGCAATACAATGCTCAAGCTTGTGATATCCTCTTCAACGGATTGTGCCCCGAAGAATTCAACAAAATCAGCCATCTTGAGAATTCAAAGGAAATTTGGGATACTTTGATTGATATGCATGAAGGTACCGACTCCGTCAAGGAATCCAGGTTGGATGTGCTTCAAAGTCAGCTTGACAAGTTCAAAATGAAGGATGGTGAAGGTGTCGTTGAAATGTACTCTAGGATTGCTCTTATCACAAATGAGATCGCCGGCTTAGGAAGTGAAGAGATGACCGACAAATACATCATCAAGAAGATCCTAAGAGCTTTGGACGGAAAATATGATACCATATGCACATTGATCCAAATGATGCCCAATTACAAAGATCTCAAGCCAACGGAAGTCATTGGAAGAATTGTTGCTCATGAGATGTCACTCAAGGATAAGGAGGAGCTCCATAACAAGTCAAGTGGTGCTTACAAAGCCTCATGTGAAGCTCCCACATCATCAAGTGAGAAACAAAACTTCAATGAATAATTGAGCCTAATGGTGAAGAAATTCAACAAGTTCTACAAGAGTAGAAGCAAAGAGAGAAGTTCCAAGTCAAGGTCCTACAATGACAAAAGATCTTCTAGTCGAGAGCGAAATTGCTACAATTGTGGAATACCCGGACACTATTCCAATGAGTGTACGGCACCCTACAAAAGAAGAGAAGATTCTCCAAAAAGAAGAAGTAGAATAGAAGAATCACCATCAAGAGAGAGAAGGAGTAGAGATGATCGTTATGAACGAAGAACATCACGGAGAAGCAAGGATTCAGAAAGGAAGGACAAGTCATCAAGGAGCTACACAAAACGAAGACATCAAGCTCATGTTGGTGAATGGGTATCCGGCTCTGACTCTGACAATCACTCCGAGAGAAGCTATCACTCCGACTCCGAATATACTCAAGATGAAGGTGTTGCCGGTCTAGCACTTGTGTCAACCAACTCCTATGACATATTTGATTCACCGAATGAAAGACTTGGAAGATGGTTCATGGCTAAAGGCCCAAAGGTATCACACCCCGAGTATGTTGATTTCAATAGTGATGAAGATGACTTGTTAGGTGATGATGATTTACTTGTTGACAACTCTAGTGATGAATACTATGATGAAATGTCAATTAATCATGCTAATCAAGATAAAACGAATGACAATGATAAGGAGAAGATTGAGTTTCTAACTAAAGAACTAAACACTCTTAAGTTAGCTCATGAAACTGTCTTAGGAGATCATCGAGAACTTTTAAGGACTCATGAGAAATTACGTTTTGAAAAGCTCAACCTTGAGCAAGAGCATGAGTTCTTAAAGGCAATCAATGATGACCTTCGCAAGAAAAATTCTTCTTACATTGCCAAGCGTTTACTCTTATCCACTTACATGCCTCAAGTCAAGTCTAGTAACAAGAACAAGAAAGATTCTTCCTCTAGTAGTGACAATAATCATGTTAAATCCAGTGATGTTGCTTCTAGTAGTTCTCTTGATTCCACTAATGATTCTCTTAGCCAAGTTACACTTGAGCAAGAAAATAGCTTATTGAAGGGAATTATAGAGAAAAGTGTTTACAAGAGCCTTGCCGGGAGTAAGCAATTCGAGGAAATTGTATGCAAGCAAGGAAGGCACCGGAAGAACCAAGGTGTTGGTTTTGAATGAAAGTTCAATGCCAATGGAGTTGAGTGGGAAGAAGATCGATACCCCAAGACGAAGTTTGTTCCTCAACAAGAGAAGTATGATCCTACTTCCTTCAAAGGGACACAAGCTCAAGATGATCTTCCACCACAAGACCACAAGCAAAAAGGGAAGGATGAGCTTCAAGAGGAAATTGATGCATTTGAAGAAGCACCCAAGTCCTTGGTCAAGTGGGTTTCCAAGACTACATCAAGTTCTACTTCATCAAGTACGACTACAACTCCAAGGATTCCCATCAAGATGATGTGGATCCCGAAGAAGAAGAACTAGAGAGTTCCTGAGGGTGACTCCGCCAACATACTTTACTCTTATCATTTTGGCAAGAACAAGTGCAATCAACTTCCACATCTTGCACTAGTTCAAGGAGTCACAAACCCTCTTGTTGGTAAGACAAGGGACAAGGTAACCTAATGCTTTCATAGACATCATCTTGTGTGTGCATCACTCTATGTCTATGGATATCCTTATTTGTTCCTTGTGGGACTAACCCGTGTAGGTATTGAAAGTGCAACTCACTCCAAAGGATTGCTCCAAATGAGCTACATCAACATTGAGCATCCACATCTTCAACATCTACATGAAGTCATCATCGACAAATCCCAAGGTTAGTTCATCCCTCTTAGGGGGGATCTCACATCTAGGGGGAGCTTTACTCTAAGAATTGAACTAAAGAAACTCTAATGGTGTGAACACAACAACGATTTATTTAAAAGTGGTAACCCCACTTGTGCTTAAACGATGAGTATGACCTATGATCAAATGTTCTCATTTGACTCCTAAGTCAATATACTCATATATATAT
>NC_041382.1:623992318-624007230 GCF_002162155.2 Triticum dicoccoides
AATTGGTTGTGCATGATTTGCCACATATTTCATTTGCCATTTTATTGTGTGAGCATGTTGGTTGCATAATTTACTCATTCGAGGACATCCACTTGTTGTTTTGATTGTTTGGTTCCTTTTTCTTTTGCCAAGTGGATGGACATGAATGCCTAAGAACCTTCTCTAGCTATCTATGATTTTCTCATCTCAAACTCTATTCATGCTACATCACAAAGTTTGATCAAGTCAGATTCGAACCACTCTGTGTGAGGAGCACTCGGAGTCCCCGATTCGTCACATACTTAAACTTCCAAAAATTCTTTGTGCGTTTCGGTCTGACCGATTCATCCATTTCGGTCATACCAAGATCACTAAGTCGATCTAGGTTTTCAATCTGGGTGCAACCGATTTGAACTTTTCGGTCACACTGAGTTTCAGTAACTGCTTGCAGTTATGAATCTCGGTGCCACCAAGTTGTTCCACTCGGTCACACCGATAGGGTCAGGCTATATATATCCCTGGGCCAAAATTTGGAAAATTTTCAGAACCCCTTTGCCCGCGCTCAGCCTGCTCTGCCTCCCTGGGTCTCCGGATCTTCCTCCTCATCGCCAGCTGCCTCCCGCCGCTGGTCTCCGCCACCGTCAACGGAAATCGTCTCCGCCGTTGCCGCCGTAGCCGGTCCATCGCCGCACTTAGGGTATGGACTTGATCTTTGTGCTAATCCCCCTCCGATTCCTAGCACATTGTTATGCCATGTATCTTACCACGATTGAGATCATTCTATCCAGCGAAATCACTCCGTAGTTTAGTTGTGGATTGAAAATTTAGGGTTAGGTTTCCGCGGAAATCATCTCGGACCAACCGAGTTGTTGAAATCGATTCCACCGATTTGGCTAAGGCCATTGCACATGTGATTCTCGGTCTGACCGAGAATTGCAAATCGATGTGACTGAGTTCAATACTTTGTGAAACCCTAGCAGTCTCGGTGCCACCGAACTGTGACTCGGTCTGACCGAGTTCACTAGTTTAGGTTCCAAAAGCTGCTTCGGTATCACCGACTTTTCAAATTGGTAGATCCGAAATGCTTTCTGTGGAAAACTAAAACTAAGTTTTTAACTCATTCTTTTGCAAAAACCTCTGTACTTTGTGATGCTTATCCAATCTACCTCATCTATAATCTATTCACAGGGTCTGCTGTCAGTGTTTGCATGATGTCAGATCAGAGTGACAGTCATAACAAGTCTGAGGAGCAAGTTAACATGAGTGAGGGCACTAGTCCCTCTAGCAGCTTTGATGAGGGAAACAGGAGTACACCTAGCAACTTGCCTAAGGCAGCCACTAGGACCAGAAAGAAGAGAACCTCAGATTCTGACGATGAGGACTATGTGGATGTTGAAGAAGAGGCCACCTCAAAAAGGAAAGTCCTGAAAAAGGAATATGGCACAACTGCTGCCACTAAGCCAGGAATGAAGCAAAAGGTTCCTGCCAAGAGAGTTCCCATGTCAAAAGCCAGAACATCCACTCAATAAACTTTGGGATCTGCACCCAAAGAACAGGTTGTGACACAAAAGAAAATGAAGGAAAGGGTTAAGAAGACCACTGCCAGAATGCTTGGCAGATCTTCAATAATGAGAGATTCTGGAGAAGAGGAAGAGGAAGAGGATGCAGCACCAGCACCCAAAGCTCAAAAGCTTATGGGAGATGCTATAAGGGCAGGGGTTGCTCCATCTAAGCCCAAAACTGCTCCTAAGACTGCTGCTCCAGCTCCAAAGCCAAAACCCAAGAGGAGCACCAGGAACATCCCTGCTGAGGAGAAGAACAAGGCCCCGATGCCTGAAGCTACTAAACAAGAAGATGATTCTGTTGTTTTGAGGAAGTTGAAGCCCAAAATTCCAGCTCACAATGATGCTCACCCAGTTGCAGAGAACATGAAAATCAGGAAGGATTCGGGATTAAGGCTATGGAGAGAGTCTGATCCATATGCCACCAGGAGAAGGACTGCTGTGGACTACAGGTTCCATACAAAGGAACAACAGGACTTCTATGAGACTATTTTACTTGACAAGAAGCCCATAGTGTGTGACATGAGATGGGTTGATTGGAAATTCATTGAGGAAAATGAAGATCACTTCCCTGGTGTATATGACAGCTTCAAGGCATGTGGAGTCGATGAGTTTGTGGCTCAGAAGCTCACAAAGTGGAATGATGAGCTTATTATGCAGTTCTACTCCGCAGCTCATTTCTACCCAGATGGAAGGATTGTCTGGATGTCTGAAGGTACTAGGTACCGGTCAACGGTTGAAGAATGGGCAAAATTGATCAATGCTCCTGAGGATAATGAAGATGACTTGGATGTCTATGCCAAGAAGAAGAAGGATCACAACACCATGGCACATATGTACAAAGAGATCCCAGATGCTGCTCTTGAGACACGCAAGTTTGGATCAGTACATTACCTTCTGTCAAGTTTGCCAACAATCAACCGGATCCTTAGGCACACTCTTTTGCCAAAGTCAGGTGATCACAAGATGATCAGAGGCCACACAATTAACCTGCTTCACATATTTGATGTGCCTCAAAAGTTCAAAGTCATGAGCCTAATTGTGGAAACCATTAAGAGAACAGCTGCAGATCAGAAGAGAAGTTGTGGGTATGCCCCACAGATCCAGGAGATAATCAACTCCAAGATGGGCACTGGCACATATGTCTTGGACAAGGAACACATGCCCATCTACCCAGACTTTGAGGACAACACTATGGTGATGGATGAGAATGAACCATCTTCTGTGCACACACAAGCAAAGAGGGAGAAGGCAAGGACTGAAAAGGATGCAAAGATGCCAACCATTGATGAGGCATCTCAGTATCTTCTGAAGATCAAGCAAGATCAGCTTGGCTACTTGATTGCCTCCACTCTGAGGATTGAGAAGGGATTGGCCACCCTGACTCAAAACCTGGAGATCTTGGAGAGGATCATGGAGCAAAAGTTCTATGACTTAGATGTGAAGGTCAGTGAGATACAGTCAGTTGTTGAGCAACTTCAAGATGAAGTGCAGGAGAAGAAGGGAAAGTCTACCACTAATGCTTTTGCTAGAGTGCCTAGAGGACAGAGATCTGCTGCAGTGCCTGTTACAGACACCAGAGCAACTTCATCTGCACCAGCTATAGCTTCAGTGCCACCAGCTCCAGCACCCACTCCACCAGCTCCATCTACATCAACTGATGCCTTCATCCTTGGAGTGTTATCTACACCACCACATGAAGACCAAGCCTGAGAGTCGATCTAGCACTATGCATTTTTTATGAACTCTTTGGTAACTTGTTGCCAAAGGGGGAGAAAATGTATAGATCATAGGCTTCGAGAGAGAGTGTTGCTCTTTGTTCTCTTTTATTGTTTGGTGGTTGAACTTTGTTTATTTGCTTGTTTGAGATACTTTATGCTTTTGTGTGATACTTGGATGATCATGTGTTTGATCATATGCTACCTTAATGCTTGTTGGATGACATTATCTTTTTATATCCCCATATGATCATTCACTTTGCTTGGTGATGAGTGCATGTATTTAATTATTATCATTTTGAGCGCTCCACCAAGATGTATGTGACCTGGAAGGGTAACCCATGATCCTAACTCATTGTGCATTTGCAGTCCAAAGCAAATCTTAAACTATGCACAAATTTAGGGGGAGCTCTTGCTTTTCACACACTTCTCAAAGCGACAATGTTTTTCACTCTTATTATCATTTGTTGAAGCTTTGATCTATATGTTGTCATCGATTACCAAAAGGGGGGAGATTGAAAGTGCAACTATCCCTAGGTGGTTTTGGTAATTCCTAACAACATATAGCTCATTGAGCTAATGCTATTTCAAGATTAATATCTCGGGAAAGCTCAATGATTGGCATGGCATGGATGAGAAAAGTGGACCCCTCAAAATGCTAAGGACAAAAGGATTGGCTCAAGCTCAAAGCTCAAGACTCTACATTTTCTATTTTCGTGATCCAAGATCACATTGAGTCTATAGTAAAATCCAATACTATTAAGGAGGGATGAGGTGTTGCTTAATGAGGCTCTTGCTCAAAATGCTTAGTGATATGCTCCAAAGCCCTCAACTAGTTTCTCACATCCACATATGACCTAAACCAAAAGTCAAACTCGGCCCCACTGATTCTTTCTATCCGGCGCCACCAAGTTCAAATGTCATAGCCACTGCCACAAACCCTAGGCAAATCGGTCTCGCTGATAGGGATCTCGGTCTCACCGAGATGGGATTGCAATCTCTCTGTTTCCCTTTGTAACGTTTCGGTCCACCGAGATGAGCGATCGGTCCCACCGAGATTGCAATCTATACTCTCTGTTTCCCTTTTATAACATTTCGGTCTCACCGAAATGAGCGAATCGGTCCGACCGAGTTTACCTGACCAACTCTCTAGTTAACTTATTACCAAAATCGGTCTCACCGAGTTTGTGTAATCGGTCTCACCGAGATTACGTTATGCCCTAACCCTAACCATATCGGTCCTACTGAGTTGCATGTCGGTCCCACCGAAACTCCTAACGGTCACTAGCTTTGCTGAATCGGTCCGACCGAGTTTACCAATTCGGTCCCAACGAGATTGGCAAGTTGTGTGTAACGGTTAGATTTTGTGTGGAGGCTATATATACCCCTCCACCACCTCTTCGTTCATGGAGAGAGCCATCGGAATAAACCTACACTTCCAACTTACTTTTTTTGAGAAAGAACCACCTACACCTGTGTTGAGGCCAAGATATTCCATTCCTACCATATGAATCTTGATCTCTAGCCTTCCCCAAGTTGCTTTCCACTCAAATCTTCTTTCCACCAAATCCATATCCTGTGAGAGAGAGATGAGTGTTGGGGAGACTAACATTTGAAGCACAAGAGCAAGGAGTTCATCATCAACACACCATTTGTTACTTCTTGGAGAGTGGTGTCTCCTAGATTGGCTAGGTGTCACTTGGGAGCCTCCGACAAGATTGTGGAGTTGAACCAAGGAGTTTGTAAGGGCAAGGAGATCGCCTACTTCGTGAAGATTTACCGCTAGTGAGGCAAGTCCTTCGTGGGCAACGGACATGGTGGGATAGACAAGGTTGCTTCTTCGTGGACCCTTCGTGGGTGGAGCCCTCCGTGGACTCGCGCAGCCATTACCCTTTGTGGGTTGAAGTCTCAATCAACGTGGATGTACGATAGCACCACCTATCGGAACCACGACAAAAACATCCATGTCTCCTATTGCGTTTGAATCCTCCAAACCCTTCCCTTTACATTCTTGCAAGTTGCATGCTTTACTTTCCGCTGCTCATATACTCTTTGCATGCTTGCTTGAATTGTGTTAAGATTGCTTGACTTGTCCAAAGTTGCTAAAATCTGCCAAGAACGAAAATTGGGAAAAGAATAAGTTTTTATTTGGTCAAGTAGTCTAATCACCCCCCCCTCTAGACATACTTTCGATCCTACACCTCCCCCTCTAGTCTGAATAGGACAAGGAGAGGGGGCGGCACCCCCCCTTTCCTTCCTCTCTCCCTCCTCTTCCCCCCTTCTCCTAATCCAACAAGGAAGGGAGGGAGTCCTACTCCCGGTGGGAGTAGGACTCCTCCTGGCCGGCCACACCTCCCCCCTTGCTCCTTTATATACGGGGGCAGGGGGCACCCAAAACACACAACAATTGATTTGATCTTTTAGCCGTGTGCGGTGCCCCCCTCCACCATAGTCCACCTCGATAATGTTGTAGCGGTGCTTAGGCAAAGCCCTGCATCGGTAGAACATCATCATTGTCACCATGTCGTCGTGCTGACGAAACTCTCCCTCAACACTCGGTTGGATCGGAGTTCGAGGGACATCATCAGGCTGAACGTGTGCTGAACTCGGAGGTACCGTGCGTTCGGTACTTGATCGGTCGGATCGTGAATACGTACGACTACATCAACCGCGTTGTGCTAACGCTTCCGCTTTCGGTCTACGAGGGTACATGGACAACACTCTTCCCTCTCGTTGCTATGCATCACCATGATCTTGCGTGTGCGTAGGAATTTTTTTGAAATTACTATGTTCCCCAATAGTGGCATCAGAGCCAGGTTTTATGCGTAGATGTCATATGCACGAGTAGAACATAAGTGAGTTGTGGGTGATATAAGTCATATTGCTTACCAGCATGTCATACTTTGGTTCGGCAGTATTGTTGGATGAAGCGGCCCGGACCGATGATACGTCTCCAATGTATCTATAATTTTTGATTGCTCCATGCTATATTATCTACTGTTTGGACTATATTGGGCTTTATTTTCCACTTTTATATTATTTTTGGGACTAACCTATTAACCGGAGGCCCAGCCCGGAATTGTTATTTTTTTTGCCTATTTCAGTGTTTCGGAGAAACAGAATATCAAACGGAGTCCAAACGGAATGAAACCTTTGGAAACATGATTTTCTCATCAGATAAGATCCAGGAGACTTGGACCCTCCGTCAAGAAAGCCACGAGGCGGCCACGAGGGTGGAGGGCGCGCCCCCCTAGGGCGCGCCCCCCTGCCTCGTGGGCCCCTCGAAGCTCCACCGACGTACGTTTTCCTCCTATATATATCCACGTACCCCCAAACGATCGAGGACGGAGCCAAAAACCTAATTCCATCGCCGTAACTTTCTGTATCCATGAGATCCCATCTTGGGGCCTGTTTTGGAGCTCCGCCGAAGGGGGCATCGATCACGGAGGGCTTCTACATCATCATCCAAGCCCCTCCGATGAAGTGTGAGTAGTTTACTTCAGACCTATGGGTCCATAGTTAATAGCTAGATGGCTTCTTCTCTCTTTTTGGATCTCAATACAATGTTCTCCCCCTCTCTTGTGGAGATCTATTCGATGTAATCTTCTTTTTGCGGTGTGTTTGTTGAGAACGATGAATTGTGGGTTTATGATCAAGTCTATCTATGAATAATATTTGAATCTTCTCTGAATTCTTTTATGTATGATTGGTTATCTTTGCAAGTCTCTTTGAATTATGAGTTTGGTTTGGCCTACTAGATTGGTTTTTCTTGCCATGGGAGAAGTGCTTAGCTTTGGGTTCGATCTTGCGGTGTCCTTTCCCAGTGACAGAAGGGGCAACAAGGCACGTATTGTATTGTTGCCATCGAGGATAACAAGATAGGGTTTTTAATCATATTGCATGAAACTATCCCTCTACATCATGTCATCTTGCTTAAGGCGTTACTTTGTTTTTAACTTAATACTCTAGATGCATGCTCGATAGCGGTCGATGAGTGGAGTAATAGTAGTAGATGCAGGAAGGAGTCGGTCTACTTGTCTCGGACGTGATGCCTATATACATGATCATACCTAGATATTCTCATAACTATGCTCAATTCTGTCAATTGCTCAACAATAATTTGTTCACCCACCGTAGAATACTTATGCTCTTGAGAGAAGCCACTAGTGAAACCTATAGCCCCGGGGTCTCTTTCTCATCATATCAATCTCCATCACTTTATTATTGCTTTGCTTTTACTTATTACTTTGCATCTCTATACCAAAAATACCAAAAATATTATTTATCATATTTATCAGATCTCACTTTCGTAAGTGACCGTGAAGGGATTGACAACCCCTAAGCGCGTTGGTTGTGTTGAGCTATTGTTTTGTGTAGGTACGAGGGACTCACGCGTAGCCTCCTACTGGATTGATACCTTGGTTCTCAAAAACTGAGGGAAATACTTACGCTACTTTGCTGCATCATCATCTCCTCTTCGGGGAAATCCAACGCAGTGCTCAAGAGGTAGCAACCGACATTACACGTACGCTTATGCGAGACTGGTTCTACCGACGTGCTTTGCACATAGGTGGCTGGCGGGTGTCAGTTTCTCCAACTTTAGTTGAACCGAGTGTGGCTACGCCCGGTCCTTGCAAAGGTTAAAACAGCCCCAACTTGAAAAACTATCGTTGTGGTTTTGTTGCGTAGGTAAGAACGGTTCTTGCTCAGCCCGTAGCAGCCACGTAAAACTTGCAACTACAAAGTAGAGGACGTCTAACTTGTTTTTGCAGGGCATGTTGTGATGTGATATGGTCAAACACTACAAAAAAAATACACTTCCATGATGATACGTGTTTGTCACAGTAGGTTGTTTTTTTTGTCATGCATGTACATCCATGACAAATTTATGACAGAATCAAGATAGTCATACATGTGCTATCGTAGAAGTGTTCCATGACATTACCAAAATTATCATCACGGAAGTGTCCACTTCCATGACAATAAATCACGCGTCACAGAAGTGCTTTCATCAAGGGTGACCGACACGTGGAATCCACCGTAACGGAACGCCGTTAAGCTATCGGGTCAGGTTTTGGATCCGATAACCCGTTAATAGCCCCGACCAATGGGGAGTTTCCACATGTAAAATCATCATTGGCTAGAGGAGACACGTGTCAACTGATCCAATGGGCGAGACGCGCCTATGATATGTTGACACGTGGACCGGCCCATCAAGTTTAAATGGGCCGGCCCAACTGAAGGCCCACAAGATTTTGCGGACCATAATGGGCCGGCCCAGCTAAAGGCCCACGCGGACCATAATTAGCTGGCCCAGCTAAAGGCCCACAAGATTTTGCGGGCCATAATGGGTCGGCCCAGGTAAAGGCCCACAAGATTTTTTTTGTGCCATAATGGGCCGGCCTAGGTAAAGCCCACAAGATTCATGCGGGTCATAATGGGCCAGCACAGCTAAAGGCCCACGAGATTTTGCCGACATTAACGAGCCGGCCCAACTGTAGGCCCACAAGATTTTGTGGTCCCTAGTAGGCCGGCCCATTAACTGCCTGCCATGTTTTGGGCCAAATGCCAGCCCATATTTGATCCGGTCCATTAATGGCCTGCCACGCTCCGGGCCTAATAGTGGCCCATATGAGATCCGGCCCGTTAAAGGCCTACCACGTTCTGGGCCAAATTACGGCCCAGATCAGGTCCGGCCCTTTAAGAGGCTTTGGGCTCAATTATGGCCCGTATCAGATTCGGCCCGTCAACTGGACACTATGCTTTTGGGCCCACTTGCTAAAGGCCCACTTAGTAATTTGGCCTGATATTAGTTTTGGCCTGTTAAGGGCCCGTTTAGCATTCAGCCCTATATTAATTTCAGCATGTTAAAAGCCCGTCATATAGTTGGGCCTAACTACGCCCCGGTTTGCATCCGGCCAGCTCGTAGCCGATATCTGATTGGGCCAAACAAGGACCGAGACAATTTTTCGGCCTGTTAAAAGCCCGTGATTTGATCCGCACAATCATGGGCCGGGGTTCATTTTGGGCTGCTGCCGGACCGTGAGCTGATCGGCACATTTCAGGCCCAACCTACATCGTGATTGCATGACGGCCCAATTATGTACCGTAATTTTACGGTTTGGCCGGTTTACTGCGAAGATAGGATATATATACAGTAAAATAACTGCAACGTCGTGAATAAGAAAAAACCTATACTATACAATAAAGAAATTACGGCATATTACATCCACTGGGCATCAAAGTTCCCCACTATGATAATAAAGCACAAGCAGACAGCAGATTACATACACTGGGTATCAAAGATCGCCACCAGTGCAAATAAACACGCCGACAAAATAATATACAAAACCGACAACACTTAAATAGAGTTCAAGAAAGGTTAGCCCTGCTGGGGAGCTGCAGCGCAAGCAGCTGAGCAAGATGATGAGACTGCGCTTGTTCAACACTTATATCTTCCTCACTCTGAAAGATAAACAAGGAGACAGATGACATGTTTTGCACATAAAAGTATCAGTACTGACAATTCATCACATTTCTTACTGACGAATAAAGTGACACAGTTTAAATTTGCATTAACACAATATGGTATTGTTCAGGTCAAGACATGGCAGGAAATGACATTGTGATGGAGTTGGCAGCTTCACGACACTGCTGGATTACAGATCAGAACTCATAAGTATCAATGGTTAGTGTGCTGTCAATTTATACAATTTCAGATTGGCAAATAAAGAGACGGTTTAAATAATAGTAGAATGATATGACATTGTTCATAGTTAAGACATTGCAGAATATGACATTGTGCTGTAGTGGGTAGGTTCACCACACCACTGAATTACAGATGAAGAACAGAAGCATACATGCAGTGCAAAAGAAGATCACTTGCTCTGTATAGTTTAATTACATGGTATGAAGAAGGAACTTGGTTGTACAACTGAAAACTTAAATTGAGAAAGGACGAACTTTTGTTTATGAACTACATATAATAAACTTTAAACAAGCAATTTGATGCAAACACCAAAAATAAACAGTTGTTGCAGTCATGCCTAACCAAATATATACAACAAAGTTTGAAGGCTTGAGATGGACAAACTTACATTATTGGTGAAGACAGGCTCTATAAAGGCCTTGTCCATGCTGATGGGGGGGCAATTCAAGAAGTTTACCATAGAATCTTCTTCAAAAGCATTGCCTTTATTCTACATTTTGTTAAGAGTAAATATAGATGTGATAATATACGAAAAAATGGAGAATATTTAATATAAGATGAAGAGTGATGCTACATAACCAAGTAGCTATAAATGTAAGTGCAGCGATACAGGCAAAAGGTACAGCCAAGAGCAATGCACAGCTAAACTTCTTTAGTACCAACCTTATGGTAAGAGTAAATATAGATCTGATGTGTAGAAAATGGATGGCAAAGGAAAATAAGCTGCAGAGTGATGGTACATGAACACCTACCTGTCATCATAAGTACACTGATAAAGGATAGCATGTACTTACAAGAACAATGCAGAGCTAAAAAACATTGGCATTGGATATATTCTACACTAATGTAACTATTCATACAGATCGGATAATTTGGAGCGAACAATTGATAAAAACATTGGCATTGGATATATTCTACACTAATGTAAGCATTTGAGTGGAAAAACATGGTACGATGACAGATGGAATATGTATTGATAATTGATGGGCATGGCATCTCGACATATATGATGAGTAAATTAAGCAGATGGCGGTGCAACAAAGTAGAAGAAATGCAAGACAACATATGCAAGATACGCGCAATCAATAAAACCTTGGCAAATTAGAACGGGCACCTTGATGGGTGAACAGGACAGGCCATCTGCCTTTGACTCCTCGAGGTTAGAATAGTCATTAGGATGATATTCTGAACAAGAATCAATAGGTGGGGAGCGTACGAGTTTCATTGCTTCCAGAATGGCACTCAATGCCTTGGTGCAAATTTTGTAAGTCATTGCAGTGTTCCACAATATTCTTCTGATGCGCGGATTCTGATATTCACTGTAATTGCGTATGATATCTGAGAACCATGAAAACATAAATAGTTGTGAGATTATCTTTGTAATGCAGATGATATTCTAATATAGGGGCGCCCCTGTAAACACTTGTGTGCTATCACTGGATTCTGATGAGAGAGCTCATGTGTGCTGTAATATGGTGCGTGCATTTATATAATCTGGCACAAGTACACAAAAAAAATAGGCTCCAGAAGTAAGGATAGCTGGCAGATGATAGGTTCATAATATACTACATAGAGAGTTTATTGCCAAACCATGATAACAAGAGCACACATCAACTAGGTAGATCATAGTGTACATAATAGGGTTACACCATAACCAGGATATATAAATCGAGAAAGTGGAACTGGCTGGAAATTACGGTGTTGTATTGCCGCTAGTAATTGAAAGCCTATTGATCACATACAGGCCAGCTTTATCAGCTATTAGACTGCAGATGTCCCTGCTCCCCTTCCTGACAAGGAACATACTATGCTTCCCATACAGAACACCGCACGGGCCGCCGGCCGAACCACCGGCCCCACCGCCTGTGTTCCTCCGCCACCCCCACCCCCACCCCCGCCCCCACACGCATCGAGTTTTCTTTGTTCGACGAGGCCCCACCATCGCCCCCAAAACCACCATCCCCACCCGAGCCCCTTCGATCGCACCGGCGAACTCCGGCGAGCTTTGAAAAATCAACTGACCCAATTTTGAAATTTAGGCTACTGTGATTTAACTAGTGTGGAATATAAAAGGGAAAAACCACAAGCATTGCGAGTATGGTGTTGAGCGTGCCATGGCGGATCTGAAGGTGCAAACCGGACAAAGGCAACTTCTCAACCAAGACAAGAAATCAGAGTAAAGCAGTGGCGATCTATTTTCTTGCTGCGATAAATAAGTTGAGCAGATACGAAAGAGTACCGCCTCTAGTGCGGCGCCGTGTACGCATCTGCTGAGAATTTGATGGTGCTGCGATAGCGATGGCTGTCAGCAACGTGGAAGCAGATCTAGGAGTGTAGACGGTGGCGGCAGGGCGCGGTGGACGAGACGGTCGTAGGAGCGGCGCCGGCAAGGTGGATGATGGTGGGGATGAAGCGAGAGGACGGGATGCAAGGATCCCGGTCCGAAGCCGTGGATGAGAGAGGTCAATCTCTCGTAATGGACGGCGGCGTCGGGGTATCAGCTCCGGCATGGTGGAGGAGGACGACGGTGGATGGGGTGGCGGACGATGGCGGACGGAGGAGGGTGGGGTAGAGAGGGTGTTTTGGCGCCCACGGAGTACGAATGGGGAAAAGGGAGGTAGAGAGGAAGGGGGAACCATGTATTCAGGGCGCGCTTGTCTCAAATGCGAGGAAATTTACAAACTTAGCCCCTGTTTCAAATTTCTACTACATCACAGCAACACTAGTCGGTTGGGGATAGGACGGTAATCTCGCATACACCGAATATTTGCCGACGAGAGTTTGTTTTTGGCGCCCACCGTGTATGAATATGAATCGGGGAGGGAGTCGATTTCGGCTGAGGACACACTGTGTTTTGGCGCCCACCGTGTATGAATCCGGGTGAGAGGCGGTTACGTCACGTTTGGGTGAAATTACAAACCTACCCCCATCGAAACCTATAGAATTCCAGCATATAGGCTTTGCGTGGCAGGGATAGGCAGTAGTGATTTCCATCTCGCAGATTTTGGTTTTGGGCGGTTACTGCGACTTTCCCCGCTTCGTTCAAATTTTGCAGAGTGCACATTTACCGTGCCAACTCAATTCGAATCCCGTTTGTATTCTTTTTTTTCGGGCGGGATCCATTTTCAATTGGAATTACATTCTATATACATCATTTTTTTATATATACTTTCAAAAGCACAACACCATTTATACATAAATATGGTTTACAAATGGCATGATCTCAGATTCATAAGGTTGTATCCATCAATTTGGATTTTCAAATATTTGAAACCACTTTATGTTGAAATCCAATGTATGCATTCCTCGCTAACCGTCTCCAATTAATGTGTGTTTCATGCGGGTTTTTTTACTTCTCAAACATGTATAATGTGTTCCACACATGCAACATATAGTGTAATCCCATTTAAACATTAATAGCATATAAACCATGCATTTTTTGTAATTGAAGAATCTATGGATCACCAATATTGATAAACTATATAACATTACACGTGTGCCCAAATTCAAATGAATATGCATATTTGATACACCAACTTGCGTTATGATATTATCGATGTCGTGATCTCCAGTTTAAATATTTGAATCCCCTTTAATCTAGATATTCATCTCATATAGCTATCACTCATGCTTATATAGGACTATCTCTCTGGACCTATACGCGTTCATCGTCTCTCAGGTATCTCTCGTGCTACCTATATGTCGAGAATGATCTTTTATCTTCGTAACACACTGACGGTACTCTCTCCCTCGACCTTCATCACTCTATCTCTCTCTAAGTATATCTCGCTCCCTGCTATGTGTCTCTAACTATTATTCTCCATGTGGAATCTCTTTCTCTCACACAAACACAAAACTTTGTCTCCTGGGGTCTCATTTCTCTCTACTATTCCCATGTGTGCCACTCGCACACCCCTCATACAGAGATGTCTTTTGCTCCTTAGATATGAGAACCTACGACTCTTCCTCTTCAATATCTCTTTCTCACACACAAACACAAACTCTGTCTCCCAGGGTCTCATATTTCTCCATTGTTCTCTTGTATGTCGCTCACACACACCCTTTCTCCCTAGAGATATCTTGCATTCCCTCATATGTCTCTCTAGCTATCACTCTCGTTGTGAAATATCTTTCTCTCTCGCAGACACAAAACTCCGTCTCTCTGGATCTCATTTCTCTCTGATATTTGTTTGTATGTGACTCACACGCACCCTCTCTCTATCTCTCTCACACCCACACACATAACCCAGCCTTCTGATCCACTATACTCCTATCTCTTGATTCCTATCACACACACTACATATGTTTCTCTCTACATGCAGTCAAGTGCCCTCTCACACACATATATAACTTCACCCTTTGAACCACCCGACGGTCATCTCCAACACCCAAACTAGCGGATGTCCCTCTAGCTAGCATCTCCATCTTTGTATCTATCTGTAGTTTCTCCGTCAACATTTCTTTCTCGCGAGTCTTGCTTCCTATCACCCACACTATATATGTCTCTCCATACATATGCATTTATAGGTTGGTCTCTTTTGCACAATCGTTGCGCCTCACTCCCTCTGCTCGCCATAGATGCATGCTCCAGCCCACGCCACTATCTCTTAAAGACAAAAACACATGCTCAATTGTCGGGACTTCTTCCATGCATTCTCACATGCATGCATATTGTCATACCGATCCGTCTCTCCCATGTCGTTGATCTTATGACTTATGTCTTCTTTCTTTTATCTCGATCATGCGCGCGCACGCACACACACACACATCCCACGTATACATGTATACCTCTCACACATGCACGTTCAAGGTCTCTATGTCTCCATACCTAGTTAATTACCCTCAATCCTAACGCCACATCAAATCGTTCTCCTCTTTTGTGCACATAACTTCCGCCTGGATGGGTAAAACACACACTCACACTTAACAATCTCCTTATAGCTA
>NC_041382.1:624007887-624041635 GCF_002162155.2 Triticum dicoccoides
ACTCCATCTCTCTCCCTCTCTCACACACACACAAACTAAGACTCCATCTCTCTCTCTCTCACACACACACTAAGACTCCATCTCACACACACATGCTCTAGGCGGAGCATTTGTTCCTACCACCCTTCATCCAACCTTACCCGTATGATGAACAATCAGCTTTATTTACTTGCATAACATGGACAAATTCCACTTTACTTTAGTAGTCAGCAAACTTATCATCTGTACCCTTATAAAAAAACGAGTTGGCGGTGATGGCGTGCCTGCCATCTTGTAATACTTACCGTATGATCTATATCTGAGGATAGAAAGCAAACTATGATAATTTTACAAAAGATACTCACACCTCTCTCCACATCATTATCTCCCGCAACCTCATTGCTTAGCAATTAAAAAAGGAATAAGTCTCTGGAACAATCTAGCATGCATGGTGGCCGCTGCCGCCTGCTGGCGCCGTCCATCCCCATGCCTCCGCCCATTACGACTACCAGTCACCACCACACTCCACTCCTCCTCGCCTTATCTCTCATCTTTCATTTTTTTGATGACATTCTCGAGATACCAGTTTTCCGATAAAATTCTCGAGATATCATTAGTTTTTACACATGGGATTACTCCTGCATGGGTCAATCACAATAGGTGTTCTGTAAAAAATGAATATTGATGTTATGTGCAATGCACGAGAATCTTGCTTGTAATTATATAACGCAAATCACGAGCAGGAAGTGACATTTTTTTGACACAACCACGTTAACATGGCCACGTAAATCACTAGCTAAAGTAAATACCATTATACTTATATCCCGATGCAAAAGGTTGAGTACATGTCCGAAGAGTAGAGTCGCACACATGCACTCTGTCTCTCAGAATCTCCCTCACACACACCCCAGTTACCTGACGCCCACTTAAGCAGACACGTATGTTACAATTTGTGCACCCGCGGGTACACGTGATGTTGCGCATTTATTTAAGCCGGAAGGCGAACCCAAACAGTAGCTGCATTCATTCCCCTCCCGCCGCCTCTTCTCTGGTCGCCGTCGCCCGGTAGCCATGGGCCGACCGAAGGTAACAACATATGCCATACTCCCGCCGGAGCGGCACTTTAATATGGAAATTTTAGTGGCCATGCATGCATTTTTTTGTGCTAGCACTCCTATATAAGGGTTGACCGGTCGCTTCCCGCGGACGTGCGCGGGCGGTGGAAGAGGAAGGAGAAGGGAAGCGGGTTGTGGACTAATGTTTTTTACCACAATTTCCTAGGAAACCGAGTGCAATAATTGAGTAGTTTTGCAAACTACCAGTACTACACCTGAAACGGTTCAAAACCTATACTCCCTTGCCAGCGCGTGCTTCCCGCGTGAAATGGTTAGCGTCGCCCTGGAGCGTCAGTGCCACATTAATGCCCGGCCAGAGCGGAGGCGACCTCTCACCGGCGCCGGCTTTGAAGTGGCGCGGCGGCCGAGAGAGCGCCGCTTCCCGGTGCACGCGACTGCTCCGCGTCAAGACTGGCCATAGGCCCTGTTTGGATCCATGGGTTAGAGTTAGTTTGAGCTAGTTGGGGCTCAAATAGCCCTAAACTATCAAAGCATGAGGGTTTAAATTGGAGCAAGTTGCATCGAACCCACCAAAAAAACTATCCCACCCATAAGGGTTTAAACTGGAGATAGTTCTCATTGGGACCACTGAAAAATCACTTTTCTCTCTCCATGAAGTGCATTTATTGTTAATCTAACCCTGTCACCCAAACACCTCTTTGGCTACAGTTAGTTCAGGGTTAGTCATGAGTTAGTTTAACCTCTAGCTAAGTTAGAGTATCAAACAGGAGCAGTATAGGACATGCAAGTTGCTCAAAGCATACAGGCAAATTCGTACGTGAAAGGATTTTTTCTTTTTGAAAACGGAACGTGAAAGGAATTTTTTTAGAATGCTCTTGGCATGTCGCTAACATGTGATAGTTAACCGACCTCAATAGACGGCAGAAACGCCAGCCCGCCGCACTTTGATAGAGATGAGGAGGGAGAAGCTATACAGGCTGCTGGATTACTAGATATAGTTGTCGCACGGAAGCCAAGAAATATGGTGATAGCGTGGGTTAGCCATGTACTAGTATGATGTAACTACACTTGGTTGCCGTGTTTCGTCCTCTTCCAGTCCACTGTGGAGATGATTGGTTAATTTTATATCGCTGAATAATATTAAATATTATGAGTGCAGACGCTCCACCACGAGGTTCCTTGCTCCTTCTCGGTCGTCCGGAATCTATGTTCTTCCACTCTATTTTTTTACGTGAGCTTTGTTCATCCTTTTTCCAACACGCGAGATATCTAGCATCAAGGTGCACGTGTTATGCAAGGATCGTTCCATCTATATGAAGAACACGTGGGACTGGAACTACGAGACGAACATGTACCCAGGAGTGGACGTACGAACCTGAGTAATGTAGCGCAGTAAGTGAAGTAGAAAGGCACAAATCGTATGAACATGCGTGGCATATAGGGTGTGTTTGGTTGCGTTCTCGTCTCAGCATAGTTGTTCCCTCTTCAGGCATGCTCAACTCAACACCCCTCTTCATGCATGCTCTCTTCATGCATGCTTCTAGTGTATTTGTGCTAAACTAGTGTGGACTCATGCACCCTCCATACACTCTACCAAACACCCAAAAGTAGGTCGAGAAGGGAACTCTTGGGCGGCATTTATCTCTTATTACGTACTACCACTAAATGTTGTACGTGCAATGCACGGTGATGTTATGGAGTACGTGCCTAAGTACTCTACTACTACTATATTAGTTGGAGGCACATATTAACTTTTATATTTGTTTACGTGTATGCCCCGAGACCTTCCAACTAGAGGTGTCTTTGTCTCCATTTTTTTGCGGAAAACGTGTCTTTGTCTCCAGGTCGCACTTTGTATCGTTCATACCACTAAGTACTACTACGTGTGGTCTCCGACCCAGAAGTGGAGACGCTCTACCATGCTGTTTTTTGCACTGGGCTCTACCACGTTGTTCATGTCCCACTCCTTTTGCTGACGTGTGGGACATCCAGCACGTGCCGTGTTTGGCACCCTTCGTCGTAAGAGTTGAAACGCTAGCATTCATCAGAAATAAAAATTAATTATAAATCGGCAGTGATACTATTTTTTCGAACCAATCAGCAGTGATACTATAGCTCGATATCGGAAAGAATACTACTTCGTTCGCCAACATGTGGGACATCGACCATCCTGGTCCACTTGCCATGCACGCAGAACTCCAAGGGAGTCACCCAGGTCATCGCGCCGTAGTAACAATGACTAATGAGCCGTAAAATCACAGGCCCACTTCCCACTTTGAAGTTTCTTGGACGAAGGAACCATCATGACTTCGTTGAATTCCGCTTCTTGAAGAAAACTACTGTACCAGCAGTACTGCTAGCTACAGTAGTTACTACAACAGAGGCCTCCTTTCGTTCATAGGATAGGAATATGAAAATCATAGGAAGTGAGATGACATGCATCTCAATTCCTATAGAGAAAGAGATGCCATTTGATGCTTAGGATAGGAACTTATCCATTTAGTCTAGGCTAATGTACTGGTAATTTGCTCTAAAAACTACAGTACTAACTAGTAGTACTGGTACATGCTCGTACTCAGACACACACACACACTAACTACTAGTACTACTACTTCTCACATGCTGGCTAGACGTCGTCGTTCTCCTTCCCGGCTTTGTCGGCGACACCCCACCGTGCTTGGATCTCCGCCGACCTCTCCGCAGTAGCGCGTGCGTCCTTTTCTTTCTTGCGGCGGCGGGCCTCTCTTTTGTGCTTTCTGACTTTTCCGCTCCCTCTGTGCGGCTTTGGCCGCCTCTTGCTCTACCGCCCATTCAGCCTTGGCATCTTCAAATTCCTCCCACATAGTTGTGAGGTCGCGAGCGGTGATGAACTCGGCACGGCAGGATGCCATCACTTCCCTACCATTTTGTGTGCGGTCATGGGCGGCGAGGAACTCGGCGCGGCGGGATGCCATCGCTGCCTTACCGGTTAGTGTGCGGCGCGGTGGCATGAACGACGCTTGGTGAGAGCTCTGGGGTGGAGTGGTCGGACAACCATATAGTGTATTGGTTTGTCAAGAGCTCAAGGACAGAAGACGAAGCAAATTTGGATTCCCCTTCAATCCTGGTCATTTATTACCGAGTAAAATGCATTGGCGGTCATCGAACTTGTCTTGGTAGCTCACTTTGATCATTGTATACGAGATATGGTGATTATACGGTCACTGGCTCAGCGTATAGCTCCGTATTTGTCTGGTTGACCAGTCAAACAGTCCGCATGCGCCTCATCAGCTCGTGTTCTTTATCTATATACGCGGGCCTACCTGTCAATGGAGAAAGAAATACTGTAAAAACCAAAATTATGCTAGAGTCCGGACCGCTTCCGGAGCCCGCTCTCACCGCCCTGGCCCCTCAAGACGCCAGCTGCCCGCCGCATGCATGCATAGCAAGTAGTACTCCTTATGTGGAGGAGAGAGAGGCATTGACAAAGTCAAGGAGTGGGCTCTGCAAGAGCCCATCTCTACACGTGCTCCTAGGTATAAAAAATAATTCTAAAAAAAGGCATAAAAAACAATTGTGTCTTAAAGAAAGAAAGGTAAAAAACATTTGAGAGGAATAGATAGAGAGAAAGTGAGAAAAAGTTGTAACCTGGGCATTACATGAGGAAGGAGGGAGTGGTGCACATGCCAAGTTCACTAGGCTGCCGTGTTTCACACTCCTCCGTCATAACAGTGGAGACAATAGCTTTCATCAAAAATAAACAATGAATACTCATTGCTCGTCCTCTATATCGGAAAGAATACTTTCATTCGCCGACATGTGGGACGTCGACCATCCTGGTCCACCTGCCATGCACAAAATTATCCTGGTCTACCCCGGTCGTATCGCAGGCCCAACCTTTCCCACTGTAAGTTGTTCGGATGAAGGAACCATCATGACTTCGTTGAATTCCGCTTCTTCAAGAAAACTTACTGTACCCGCAATACTGCTACCACACGCAAAGACTGGACGGCACTGTACCACGTCATATCACTGAAACCCACTAGGCCAAACTAGCCCGCCTAGGTCATCTATTTTGGAACGAAGGGAGTACGTCTCTGCACTGCTATGATTTTGTGTTGCATGTCATATCACTGAAACCCACTAGGCCAAACTAGCCCGCCTAGGTCATCGATCGCTAAGCCTACAATTTTAGGAGCTAGGGCTATTGGTCGATCGACGAGGGATAAGTATAAGCGTACCACGAGCTCATCAGCCCCAACGTTTCTCTTCGATGAGTGTTTTGCAAGTACTATAGCTTGCACAGTAGCTAGCCTACTAACACCAAGAATCATCAAACAAGCCCTACTGATATGATAAACAGTTCAAACTTACATCTAATCATGCCATATATTACATCAAAAGCTGATGAGGATACATCTGTTTCCATAACTCGGAGAGGGTTCGCATGATTCACTATCAAACAAAGTAGCAAGATCCGCCCACACAAGACAGTGCACTAGCCCTAAGATGGTTTGATAACATGCATCGTTCTGGTAATTAAACACAGGGCAATGCAAACTACCCTGAAGGATTGGCACGACCAACTATTTCTTGTCATCGATCTCTCGGGCAATGACCACAGCATGGACAGCGGCATGGGAATCGATTTCTGGGGCGATGTCCGCAGGACTGACCGCAACATCGGAATCGATCTCTGAGGCGATGTCCACAGGATGGACAGCGGCATCAGAATCGATCTCCGGGGCGATGCCAACAGGACAGGCCACGACATCGGAATCATCAAGGACGTCCACCGGCACCTGCACAACCCTAACATATTAGCAAGCACATTGCAAATAATCAAAAACCACAACCATGGTAATAAGCCATTATTTTTTACCTTGTGCAGCTCACCGGGGGATCTCATCCCTCCGGGGGCCATCTCCTCGTCCTCGATGGGGGCCATCACCTTGCCAGGGGAATACTGCTTCTCAACAGCGACTATCTCCTCAAACTCGGTCTTGAGCCTCACATAGGTGGCAATCAAAGTTCCTGGGATAGGCACGGTGGGGCCATTGCTGTTCTTCCAACTTTCTTTGAGGAGTTCGTTCGCCAACGTCCTCAACTCTTGGGCCAATGCTTGTTTCTTGGAGTTCTTCGTCTCCATGGGTTGGCCCGCCAACATGGTCAACTCGTTGGTCGGTGCTCGCTTCCTGGAGATCGCTGTCTCCAGTGGGTTGTCCGCCGGCAACTCTTTGCCTTGTGCTCCAGGTTCCATCAATGAACTGACAAACAAAAAGCAATCGAAAGGAAACCATAATCGCAATGAAAACGGGAAAAGAATAGGATGTGAGAATCGGTCGGTGCTTCGCAAAAAGAAGATTCTTGGAATGAAAATATAGTAGCATAACTGATTCGCCCACCTTCCTTCGTTGGTACAGAAGAAAAATGGCAGAAGTGAGTAGCCTGGAGTGAGGTTTTCTTCAAGAAAGGGAAGAAAGGGCTTGAACGAGCGTTCCAGTGAAATGATGGTTGCTTCGTCCAGTCCAACTTGGAGGCCACCTTACCACTGCTGGTAAAGGTGTGCGTTTTGTGATATGACGGGTCATGACGACCACACCGGGGTGACAGGTGAGTCTCGACTGTAGCACCTCGCTGTGATTTGGTGGATGGCACGCGGGCCCGGATGCTTTGAAATGTCCCGCATGTAGATAGAGCGGCTAGTCATATACTCCCTCCTTTCCGGTTTATAGGGCTCAATTCAAAAATTTCACCAACCAAGGTAGATGGTGAGTGGTGGAATCCTTTTTGTAATTTGCAAAAGCACCCAATTAATGCTCTTGTTTTCTTTAAAAATGTATGTTTACCAATGTATTAATTGCAATGCATGCATGCATAAAGTACATGCATTGGTCAATTTTCTCTTAATACCTGCATGCAATTATTTAATGCACCTTGGAATCTGAACTTGTGATGGGGAACAACCAAATTGAGCCTTATAAAATGAAAAAACTAAGATTTTGAGATAAGCCCTATAAACCGGAAAGGAGGGAGTAGGAGTGCTCAATATTGTGCACCGCGACCAAGGCGGAGAGGAAAACGAGAGAACTACGTAATTAATGCATGAGTTTAATTAGGGTAGTTTTGTAAAGTACGAGATACATTTCTCCAATCGCAAAATGCCTTGGTTCATGAGATTTGAGATTTGAGCCCTATAAACCAGAAGGGAGGGAGTACTGCACACGGTGTAGTCTAGTCACTTGTTGAAATCTCTAGAAAGGCAAATACTCCTTTCCGGTTTACAGGGCTATACTACTCCCTCCGTCTAGGTGTGTAAGTCATCTTATGAAAACCAAATACGTAGTCCCAAAACACTTAGGCGCGGTGCATTAACTTCTACCTTGTTTCTTGTTTCTTGACATATCAACCAATAAGAGATGAGAGGTGTGCATGCTTTTAATGACTTGCAATGGCTAGTTCATTGCATGCAATGCTATTAATTAGCAAATAAACATTGGTGACCCCAGGAGGAAACGGTGCTAAGCGCGTGGACCTATGTAGAATGAGTATCAACCAATGGATAATGGAGTTTAATTGTTAAACAATAGCAATTTTGTCTCATGCAAGAGCCTGGCTAGTACTCCAATGAACCGTACCACGCGAGCGTTCGCAACTGCCATGTTCGGGTTGCGCTTGGCTCTTCGCCTCTTCGAGAAGACGAACAATGATGTTACTCCTACTTCTACAGTATCGAATCCACTGCTGCATGTCCGTCCACCTTGTGTGGGAGGGATAGCGTGTAGCGAAAGCTTCTACTTACTGCTCCTGCCTTTGTGTCTATGACAGGTGGGCCCAACAGGTGGTTGGCCCTCCTGTCATGCAGCCAAAGGCAGGTGCAGTTAAGGCACCGGAGCTCAGTCCGCGAGGGAGAGGGCGTTGTAGTAATCAAATTTCTCGGTCTTGTACGAGTTGATGAAGATAGGGGTTGCTTGCTTGCTAGGGTTGCTTGCTAGGGTTGCTCACTACGTATATATAGGCCGGAGCCTCCGCGCTTGCTTGCTAGGGTTGCTCTATTCACACACTCTCATCCTCTCCAGATCTAAACAAGATAGGGGTAGTAACACTGTCTTTATCCCTTCAAAAAACACTGGCTTTCTATCCTCACCGCTGGTTACAGATCTGGACGTATCCCCCTCCGCCGGTGAAGGGGAGGAGGGGCAACGTTTAGGCCATCATCGACAGCGAGGGAGGAGGCCCACTGTCGGCCGCACCATTATCTCTGGCCGAGCGCCGGTGCGGGAGGTCCTCCGATCCCTTCGTCGTTGCCTGTGGGCGGATCCAGCCTCCCGCCGCCCACCTATCCACATCCCGACGACCTTCAGGTATATCTTCGTTCGAAATCGCCTTAGCTCTACTTCCCCAGCTCGCTACGTTGCTGCATGTGTATCATTTTCTACCTCTCAGCCCCTCTCGATCGGATGGTCCAACGTCACATTTTTTTTCTTCTATTGTTAGAGGTAAAGCTACTTCATGGAGTCGAATCTTGTACTACTTGGTTCAAACAAGAAATAAAGGGGGGTGGGGGAATTTAGTATGTACATCGGACTTGGTACAAACAAGAAGGAAAGGGGGTGAAAGTAGTATAGACTGGTCATCCAACCGGTCTCTTGGTCGAAAAGGGAAATATAGGGGTGACGCTGTACACAATGGTATGACCAGGACTAGATTTTCTATCCACACATAGGAGTAGGTGGCTAGAGTGAACAAAAATGGGACCAACCCAGATATGTTTCTTGGATGTTTGTTTCTCGAGGCAACAAACTATGAATCACCACTTTATGCCCCTGTTTACGTACATGGTGCTGGACTGCTGGTGCACCCACTGTCCCATGCCCTTATACCAAATATTTAGGCTCCGTTTGGAATAAAGGGGCAGAAAACATAGGTCTTGATGAAAATAGAGGAATAGGAAAGGAATGTAGGTATAAAACTATGGAACAGCGAACCGGAGGAAACTCTCAGGAGAATGTGTTCGAATGGACTATGAAATGTACAGATTTGTTTTTTTAGAGTAGCATGCTTGGCAGTATGAGATGCTATTTGTTTATTCAGCTGCACAGTGACTACTCTTGTCCTCACCTCACGTACCACACATAGGTTGATTTTTTATTCCGGCAACACAGCACATCAACCTGTCTAACGCATGGCAGCGAGCGCCTGCCTCGGGCTTCCACCCAAAAAATGAGCAGCGCGTGGATGTTTCTAATCCTATGGAATCAGTACTACCAGACCAGCTTTCCTATGAAACACTATTCACCTTTCCCGTGCTCCGAAGGTTGGAAGGGAAAGAATACCGTAGGAATATGTTCCTACGAAAATCCTGCACCAAACCTGTGAACCGAACGCAGCCTTAGCTGTTCTTAATCTAATGTCCCTGGTAAAAATGAAGCCATGCCACTGTTATAAGCCATGACAAGTTTAGCCAAATGTTTTTGCCTATAATTGTTTGAGACTCTGACTGTTTCCTCTGTGCCTTTTTGTGCAAACAAGGATATCAAATTCACCTGGTTGCTGTTGTGACCTTTTGGTGCACTACACAAAACTCTTCTTAAAAGAAGTGACTTTTGTGTTGTTTAACTGGAATGTCAGAATGGAACATTTGGTTCATTTTGGTGGAACTGCACAAAGGGAGATCTGTGTTCCAATCCTCATCATCCATATTAGCGCCATAACCTTCCTTTAGGTAAGAATGATATTTAATGCATGTGTTCATCTCTATTTTCCGACTGCCATGAGAGAATAATGATGTTTTTACTAGTACACTTGTACTCCCTCACTGACAAAACCAATTCTGAATTAGAAGGCCAATCATGTACTTGGTTTCACCAACTGGTGAGGAGAAAGAGAAACAGAGCATGAAGAGGAGGAAGAAGAAGAATAAACAGTGCCAAGGCGATCTTGCTGAAGCCAGAGGCCTCAAGTCGAGGCCATTCAAGGGCTCCGGCAACGACTACCTTACATGTGAGATGATCCTCCAGGGAGCCCTTCCACTTCTGGTGTCTCACTTAATTAATTAGGAGTACTTAAGTACCACTAATTTATTACTACCTAATTTTCCTGTTGGAGTTAAACAAATCTTTAGTAGGACCCTATGTTGAATCATGTACGTGTGTATGTTTGTCTATGGAGGTGAATCATGTGGTGGAGCAGGGAGGGAATATTATTAGTGTCATGACATAATAGTGCTATTGTTTTGCATGTCAATTTATTACCATTGGTTCAATGAGGCAATGTTTTGCGTATTGTCCATCATGAATTTGATGCTACTGGTTGAGTAATATGCTAATGTCTTCCTATCCTTTCTCACTAAGCTAATGAAGGTTTCACCTTGTTTCTACTTGTGCAAACAGGGATCATGTTGTGCCAATCATACATCAAATGGAACTACACAAGACAATACAATGAACTGTATCCCAGCCAGTGCTTTAACTCTGCTGGAAGTTCTTGATAATCTTTCGATATAATCTCAGCACTAGTAAAGAAGAGTGATTTCAACCATACATTTGAAGTGCACAAAAATATATACTATTGTGTGATTCCAGTGAGTGCTTTATCATCTCTTATGGGACTACATGAATAAGCTTTTTTCTCAGGTTGGTATGGGCCTAAGGCCTTCATCCATATTAGTTTGCTGTCATCTCTATTTGTATCGTGCTACTGTCATGAGAAACTCCTTTATCTTTGCACGTTAAATTTTTGCAACCTATGATAAATGGCAATGCTTTGAGTGTTGAGTTGAGCTAATTGGCACTGATTAAATAAACTAATACCTCCCTTTAAGCAAGACTACTATGTTGCTAACTTTACCCATTAAGATAATGAGGGTGCTTCTATTTGTTAGTGTATGTTTCATAAACTAGTCCCACTATTACAGTAATCTCACTCTCTCAATATATGTGCCAACAGGGATGCTCGATTTTGGTGGAACTGCACAAAAACTTTGGGTGCTTCATTGCCTCGACAGCTTCCGTCCTTTCCTATCAGTCGCTAAACTCCGCATGCTTTCTTCCTTTGCTGTTAGTCGCTTGGCTTATCTCGGCTTCCAGTCAAAGGAAATAGTAATTGATATGCTACCTCACATAGGTTGGTACTGGTCTTTATCCTGATTATTGTGCCTGTCATATGTATTGGTAATTTGGTATTGTGCTACTGTTTGCCGATTTCATAAAGGAGTAATTTGGAGCCTGAACTCGCAGGCAAATCATTACATCGGGTGATTTTAGTAGAACTGCACAAAATGATCAGATGTTGACAAGAAGTGCCTATATTCATTCGAGTATCAACCGGCGTCAACCAATTGTCAAACTCCAAGTGTTAGGAGAGTGAACGCCAAAAATATTTCTTGGTGCATAGCCCAGAAAAACGCAGTCCAGTCTTTGGTCCCAACTTGTGCCTTTTGGTTATCGGCACATATGGTAGCGAACTATATGGCATGGAGTCTAAAGATTCCAGACAAGTTGGTTGACGCTTATATTCATCTGGCACTTAATTAGTCTGCATGCCAAGGATGCTCCATTTCAGTTGAACTGCACAAAAAAATTGGGTGGTTCATTTTCTCAACCGCCTCCTTTCTCGTCTGCAATGTAGAATTTTGGCGAGATACGGGACCAAGATGAGCCAATAAACTGGTTGGATGAAAGTAGTGGACAAGTTGCTCAAACCTCCCTCGGCACGAGGCCACTATTTGAGGATAAACCTACAAGCCAAGTTCAGATTGTCTGTGCTGCCTCTTATGTACTCGAAAGTTTACTCGTACAAGAACTAATTTTAGCAAGAAGTACCTTCGATTGAACACCATTTACCAGTCCGTACCCTAGGTAATTAAAGTTCGTCCATGGATCATATTGGCTGTGATCTCAATCATTTGGATGCATAAACATACTGAACATGTGTATATCTGAATCTTTTTGTAAATTATGTATGAATATTGTCATGTGATCTATCAATCATTTGGATGCATAGATATGCTGAGCTTGTGTATATATGAATCTTTTGAGTTGTTGATTGTGAATGTTGGCTATGGATATGAATGTGTCCTGTGAACTTGAGTTTGATATGAATGTTTAACTTTTCTGTTGTATTTGTGTGTGAACTTGTTAGTATGCCTACTGTGGGGTATCAAACGCATGTCTCTTATAAAAGTAATGCCGTGTCCAATTTATGTTTTCCCTTCCAACCACATTATATATATTTATATTATTACTATTATCATATATTTTATAGAGACTTATATATACATTATAAAAACATCCCAACTTATAAAAGTAAATGTTTAACGGAAGTTGGCAAGGAAAATCCTGGTTGTTTTTGACTCACAGGCAAGGAAAATCCTGGTTGTTTTTGACTCACAGGCAAGGAAAATCCTGGTTGTTTTTGACTCACACGCAAGGAAAATCCTGGTGATTGCGAAGATTTTAAGGACCAATTTAATAATAATGCGCTCATTTTTATTTTGAGCAATAACTCGCTAATTTCTTAATTATATATATATATATAAGGTGCCTCTCCGGTTTATTCTTTGATATTAATTGCTCCTTCTAACATAACATTATACGTATATATAACGAGCCCACCTAATACGTGTATTTCAAGGAAGTGCAAATGGGCTGGGATTTCTTAGAAAATATAAATGGGCCTGATTGACGCGAAATTATTTGTTCACCCAGCCCAGCAAATGGACTGTACATTCTAGAAAACATGGGTTAAATATATGCCACATTTTTGCAGGCTGACATGTGGGCCAATAGGTCGAAGCCTACGCAAGGCGTTGTCAACTTGGTAACAAATGATTATGTCATCCACAACCATTGGCTTTATATCCAACGGCCGGCATGCACCTTCAATCTCTCGTCTTCTTCCTCCAGCATCGCCGGGACTGCCTGGTCCGGCCTCCAGCGGCTAGCGGCTCTGCTTAGCACGCATCGCTGCGAAGCACTACCCCACCGCCGGCCAGGCTATCCCTCCACCCCTCGACAACTCCTGTTATTCTCCATAGACTACAGCCCCACGATGCAACAGAACCAGTTATAACCCTTCTCCTCCTCTCAATCTGCGATTCCACTGCCGCGTTTTCCCATCTCCGAGTCGTTCCCGTCCGGGGCCTCGCCGTCGTCCACCGCCTCGCTGCGTTCGGTGCGGCTTGGTCAACAAACGAGAGTCATCAGAAGAGGACTTTACGTGGAGAGTCTAACGGCTGGGACCCATGAGGTCCATGGTCGCACGCATGGAAAGTTCGTCCTTATTAAGCTGAAAAAATGTTTCCTCCACCTGACAGCTGGGACCCACCGGTTGTATCTTCGCACGGAAGGAAGTGCCTCCTTGTTTTGCGAAAAAAATTATTCATCCCGTTGACAGCTGGGACCCTTCAGATTTGGTGACTGACTTGTGGGCCTACTAAGCGGACGTGTACAATCAGTAGTATGTTTTGTCTGTTTGCTGCTGCTGTTGTTTTCAATGTACAATCAGTAGTACATTTCGTCTGTTGGTTGAATAAATGTGTTGATAGAACGACAAACACAATGTTTTGGAAGTCGTTGCACGGTTCGATCCTTTAGTGCCCCGTACCGTACGTAGGGCATACTACTTATCATACGGAACACATTTTTTTTGCAACTCGGAACACATTTTTCACTTGTTGATAACATGCAACCCACTGATGAAGGCCCAATAGAGAAGCCCATAATTAACTGGAAGGGAGGCTCTCACATGAATCCGGCCCAGGTACATGCTCATGGTCCCCTAAGCAAAAATAAGTAAATAAATAAATAAATAAAGCTAAATGCTCATGCACCAGTTCTTTGGGAAAATAGCTAGCCCAGTATTTCTTTTTGAAGAATACCCAAGCTAGGCCTATTTGTTTTCTCCGAATTACTGGGCTGCAAATCTTTCAAGACGAGGAGGGATGCATTCCGGCCTGGCTTAAGAGTATGGTCAATGTCTGCTAAAAGTAATATCAAAAGGGGTTGAAAATTCGAAAAAATTTATAGCAAATGGGATATAAGTTTCTTTTTTTTTGTTCTTCACTGATATCTTATACGTATTTCATTGGATTTAACATGACATAGTACTAATTTATTTTTAATTTTTTTACTATGGCTATTAATTTTTGGATTAAGAATATTTCGTTCCCCAGCAAAAATTTGCGAATTTTCAAAATTTTCCACATATTTAGTTAATTTTTTGACCCTGATACTGACCAGAAAATGGCCAACAATTCTAAAAATGGAAACGGGCTGCAATAAATTCCATATGAATTAGAAAATGAGTAAAAAATATAAAAATAATAGCAAATGGGCTATACATGCCATGGATTTTGAGGCTGGCTTGTTTACGAAAGGCTTTGTCAGTGAACACACGATTCTAGCAGCAGTTAGTGTTGGATGTCCATCCAACGGCTGACGTGCTTCTTTAATCTCTGATCTTCCTGCTCCAGCCACCTAAACTAGCGCCGGCGGGACTGCCTGCTCCCTCCTCTTGTGGCCCGCTGTGATGCCGCGCAGGCTTCCCCAGCCCACCCTACTCCCTCCGCTAGCCTGGCTGCCACGCAATCAACTGCCTTCTTATTACGCGAAAAAAAAAGATTCCTCCCACTGACATCTGGGGCGCACCGGTTGGGAGGCTAACCTGTGGGCCTACTAAGTTGATGCGTACGCAGGGCTTGTCAACTTAGTCAACAAACGATTCTAGCAGCAGTAACCATTGGATTTGAATCGAACGGTCCTGCTGCTTCTTCAATCGCTGCTCTTCTTGCACCAGCCGCCCAAACCAGCGCCGGGGAGACCGCCTGCTCCTGCCTCCAGTGGCCGGTTGTGCTGCCGATGAGGCCTCATCGCCCCCTACTACTCCCACCGCTAGCCAGGCCCTGCAGCGACGGCAGCCTCACACCGTAGCCGAACCAGTGAACCCTCATACTCCTCTCCGCATGGGCATCCACTACCGCGTCTTCCCCGGCTCTGCGTCGTCCCCTTCCTAGGCCTCGCCGTCGTCCACCGCCTTGGTGCTCTCGGTGCGGCATGGTCAACGTGGTCAAAGACATTCCATCGGAAGAGTACTGTACGTGGAGAGGCTGACAGTTGGGTCCACGGCCACAGCCCAGTTTTTTTGTGATTTGCCAAGTAAGTCGCTTTGTCAGGCCTGTTGGGCTGCAAATCTTTCAAGACGAGGAGAAGAGATTTCATTCGGCTGGCCGAGAAAATGGCCCATCAGTAATGAGAAATGGGCTGTACATTTTTCAAACACATCAAACTGACACAAATCTTTCAAGACAAGGAGAAGAGCTTTCATTCGGCTGGCCGAGAAAATGGCCCATCAGTAATGAGAAATGGGCTGTACATTTTTCAAACACATCAAACCGGCAATTAGTTTCAAATATCTTTTTTCATTTCGAGATTTGAAATTACATTAATTTTTATGCATGGAGAATTTGTTGGATTTTATATTGATATACATTTATTTTTAAAATCAGTTTGAATGTGAGTCGAAATTCCGGGATTAAAAACAGTTCAGACCGCACCGAAATATGCAAAATTTCGTATAATTTTTTACCGTGGCCACAATATGGGTTGTAATGCTAACAAAAAGAATATGGGCTCCAAAAAAACCTTAATAATTAGCAAATGGGCTGTAAATTATTAGAAATAATGGCAGATGGGTTGTATGTTGTTTCCCATAGATTTGAGGCTTTCCTAAAAAAAGGTTGACGCACAAGCAGTGACTGTTGGATGGTCATCCAACGACCGTCGTGCTTCTTCAATCTCTGCTCTTCCTGCTCTAGCCGCTCAAACAGGCGCCGGCGGGACTGCCTGCTCCCTCCTCCCCGCGGCCGGCTCTGCTGCCGCGCAGGCCTCACCGCCCCACTGTACTCCCATCGCTGGCCTAGCCATCCCTCTACTCACCCACACCTGTTGTTATTCTCGGGCGACGGCAGACGAACCAGTAAACCCTCGTACAGTCGTACTCCCCTCCGCGTGGGAAACAACTGTCGAGTCTTCCCTGCCTCCGTGTCGTTCCCTTCCTAGGCCTCGCAGTCGTCCACCGCCCTGGTGCTCTCGGTGCGGCCTGGTCAACGTGGTCAACGACCGATATGCATCTGAAGTGGACTTTAGGTGGAGAGGCCGACAACTGGGTCCACGGCCGCACGCAAGGAAATGCCTCCTTATTACGCGCAAAATAATGATTCCTCCACCTGACATCTGGGACCCACTGAAAGGGCCTCTGTATTTCGCGAAAAAAACGTTACCGCCGCTGACAGCTCGGACCCACCAGCTATGTCTTTGCATGCAAGGAAGTGTCTCCTTATTACGCACAAAAAAATGAATACTCCCCCTGTTAGCTGGGACCCAGTATAGTGGCAGGCTGACTTGTGGGCCTACTAAGTTGACAGGGACGGAGGGCTTTGTCAACTTAGTCAATATGCACAATTCTAGCTCCAGTGACCGTACGATGTCCATCCAACGGCCGTCGTGCTTCTTCAACCTCTGGTCTTCTTGCTCCAGCCACCCAAACCAGCTCCGGTCGTGCCTCGTGCTCCTGCCTCCCGTGGTCGGCTGCGATGCGGGGGAGGCCTCACCGCCCCCTACTACTCCCACCGCTGGCCAGGCCATCCCTCTACTCACCCACACCCCCTGTTACTCTGCGGTAACGGCAACCTCACACCGCAGCGAACTAGTGCCCTCGTACTCCTCTACGTGTGGGCATCCAGTGCCGCGTCTTCCCCGGCTCCGCGTCGTCCCCTTCCTAGGCCTCGCCGTCGTTCACCGCCCTGGTGCTCTCGGCGCGGCGTGGTCAACGTGGTCAAGGAACGGCTTCCATCAGACGTGGACTGTACATGGAGAGGCTGACAGCTGGGTCCATGGTCGCAGCAAGGAAGTGCCTCCTTATTACGTGCAAAATAATTATTCCTCCACCTAACAGCGGGGACCCACCGGACGGGCCACTGTATTTCGCCCCCCTGGCTACTGGGACCCACCAGCTACATCTTCGTAGGCAAGGAAGTGCCTGACAGTCGGGACCCACCTGGTCGAAGCGTATGTAGCGTTGACATTCTGGTCGCGAATGTGTACGTACATACTGGTCGATGTAGAGGCACGCATGTGTCGTAGTAGAGGCGCGCACGTAGATGTACACGTACGTACAGCATCCAAGGTGAAAGAAAGAAAATATGGCCACGTATGTGTACATACGGGCGGGGTCTCAAACGCCTACTCGCGCATACGTACGGTGAGGGCTCGTGTACATGGCTGGGTCGGAACGGAGAAACATCGTCGTCATCGTGTTCATGGGTCGGAACGGAATGCGTGGTCGTGTTCATCGGGAGGGCTTGGACGGAAGAGGCGATGGAAACGAGGCCTGGCGTACCGCACAACGGAGGAAACGGACCTCCTACGGTTGAAACGGGGGTCTTGTTGATCGGGAGAGGTGTGGCGTACCGCAAAACGGAGGAAACGGACCTCCTACGGTCGAAACGGGGGTCCTGTTGATCAGGAGGGGTGTGGCGTACTGCAAAACGGAGGAAACGGACTTGTGTTGGAGCGCTACGGTCGAAACGGGGGTCATGTTCATCGGGAGGGGTGTGGCGTACCGCAAAACGGGACTCCACGGGATACTGTTCATCTCCACCGTCAACCCCCTCCAGCCTCCACGAGCTACTGTTCATCCACCGTCGACCTCCTCCAGCCTCCACGGGCTCCTGTTCATCCAGCCTCCACCGTGCGCTACTCCACCGGCTACTGTTCAACCACCCCTCCACCATCTACTGTTCATCCAGCCCTCCACACCATGGGGTCCTGTTCAACCACCCCTCCACGGGCACCCCTCCACCGTCTACTGTTCATCCTGCCCTCCACACCACGGGGTCCTGTTCATCCACCCCTCCACGGGCACCCCTCCACCGTCTACTGTTCATCCAGCCCTCCACCACACCACGGGGTCCTGTTCATCCAGAGGCAATGCCACCTCTCACTGTTCATCCAAACCCCCCCCCTGCAACGCTCACTGTTCATCCCATCGATCGGCTTCAGTTAGCAGCAGTAGCCAAGGAATCGCTCGATCGGGTTCAGTTAGCAACCATCGATCGATCGCTCGGGTTCAGTAACGCGTAGCCTGCAGTGCACTCGCTCGAGTTCAGTTAGAGCCCAACGCCTCGCTCGGGTTCAGTTAGAGCCAACGCCTCGCACACATGCGCGTACATGTACGAGAGAAACGTGCATCGCTCGGCCCCCGACCTCCCACCGTAACCGGGAATTCCTCGAAATTTTCCTCCCCCTCGCTTCTACCATGGTTTTTTCCGTCATGGACGGACCAAAGAATGTCATGCAGCTGCATCTCCGGCCCACCCAGGACGAAAAGCCCATTTTCTATCATGATTTTTTGTCATAGAAGTAGGAGCCCACCACATCTATGATGATACCGGGTTTTGTCACAATTATCGTCATAGAAGTGTCATATGTATGATAGAAAAAAATTACTTTCGGCCCAAAATGTCATGGATGTGTCTTTTTTTGTAGTGAAAGCATGATGCTAAATTTTATTGTATGAGATGGTCATGTTTTGTAACCGAGTTATCGGCAACTGGCAGGAGCCATATGGTTGTCGCTTTATTGTATGCAATGCAATCGCCCTGTAATGCTTTACTGTATCACTAAGCGGTAGCGATAGTCGTAGAAGCATAAGATTAGCGAGATGACAACGATGCTACGATGGAGATCAAGGTGTCGCGCCGGTGACGATGGTGATCATGACAGTGCTTCGGAGATGGAGATCACAAGCACGAGATGATGATGGCCATATCATATCACTTATATTGATTGCATGTGATGTTTATCTTTTATACATCTTATCTTGCTTTGATTGACGGTAGCATTATAAGATGATCTCTCACTAAATTTCAAGATAAAAGTGTTCTCCCTAAGTATGCACCGTTGCGAAAGTTCGTCGTGCCCAATGATACGTCTCCAACGTATCTATAATTTTTGATTGCTCCATGCTATATTATCTTCTGTTTTGGACATTATTGGGCTTTATATTATATTTTTTTGGGACTAACCTATTGACCCAGAGCCCAGTGCCAGTTCCTGTGTTTTCCCTTGTTCTAGGGTTTCGAAGAAAAGGAATATCAAACGGAGTCCAAACGGAATGAAACCATCAGAAAAGTTATTTTTGGAAACAAAGCAATATAGGAGACTTGGAGTGCACATCAGGGGATCAACGAGGAAGCCACGAGGCAGGGGGCACACCCACCCCCTGGGCGCGCCCTCCACCCTCGTGGGACCCTCATGGCTCCCCTGACGTACCTCTTCCGCCTATATATATCCATATACCCTAAAACGATCGGGGAGCACAATAGATCGGGAGTTCCGCCGCCAGAAGCCTCCGTAGCCACCAAAAGCCAATCTAGACCCATTCTGGCACCCTGCCGGAGGGGGAATCCTTCTTCGGTGGCCATCTTCATCATCCCGGTGCTCTCCATGACGGGGAGGGAGTAGTTCTCCCTCGGGGCTGAGGGTATGTACCAGTAGCTATGTATTTGATCTCTCTCGTGTTCTTGAGATGGTACGATCTTGATGTATCGCAAGCTTTGCTATTATAGTTGGATCTTATGATGTTTTCTCCCCCCCCCCCTACTCTCTTGTAATGGATTGAGTTTTCCCTTTGAAGTTATCTTATCATATTGAGTCTTTAAAGATTTGAGAACACTTGATGTATGTCTTGCCGTGTGTATCTGTGGTGACAATGGGATATCACGTGATTCACTTGATGTATGTTTTGGTGATCAACTTGCGGGTTCCGCCCATGAACCTATGCATAGGGGTTGGCACACGTTTTCATCGTGATTCTCAGGTAGAAACTTTGGGGCACTCTTTGAGGTTCTATGTGTTGGTTGAATAGATGAATCTGAGATTGTGTGATACATATCGTATAATCATACCCACGGATACTTGAGGTGACATTGGAGTATCTAGGTTACATTAGGGTTTTGGTTGATTTGTGTCTTAAGGTGTTATTCTAGTACGAACTCTAGGGTTGTTTGTAACACTTATAGGAATAGCCCAACGGATTGATTGGAAAGAATAACTTTGAGGTGGTTTCGTACCCTACCATAATCTCTTCGTTTGTTCTCCGCTACTAGTGACTTTGGAGTGACTCTTTGTTGCATGTTGAGGGATAGTTATGTGATCCAATTATGTTATTATTGTTCAGAGAACTTGCACTAGTGAAAGTATGAACCCTAGGCCTTGTTTCCTAGCATTGCAATACCGTTTGTGCTCACTTTTATCATTAGTTACCTTGTTGTTTTTATATTTTCAGATTACAAAAACCTTTATCTACCATCCATATACCACTTGTATCACCATCTCTTTGCCGAACTAGTGCACCTATACAATTTACCATTGTATTGGGTGTGTTGGGGACACAAGAGACTCTTTGTTATTTGGTTGTAGGGTTGATTGAGAGAGACCATCTTCATCCTACGCCTCCCACGGATTGATAAACCTTAGGTCATCCACTTGAGGGAAAATTTCTACTGTCCTACAAACCTCTGCACTTGGAGGCCCAACAACGTCTACAAGAAGAAGGTTGTGTAGTAGACATCAAGCTCTTTTCTAGTGCCGTTGCCGGGGAGGTGAGTGCTTGAAGGTATATCTTTAGATCTTACAATCGAGTCTTTTAGTTTCTTGTTTTATCACTAGTTTAGTTTATAAAAGAAAATTACAGAAAAATGGAATTGAGTCTACCTCATACGCTTCATCTTTTTAATATCTTTCGTGAGTATGATGGAAAGGAAAATTGTGCCAAAGTGTTAGAAGAAGAATGCATTAAAATGTTTGGCACTAAATCTTTGAATGATGAGCATGATTGCAATGTTGTTAGTATGAACTCCTTGAATATCCATAGTACTAATGATGATTGCCCTAGTTATGATGAAAATGTCTCCTGTAAACATGTCAATTTTTGTGGAGTGCATTGGGTTTGTAAGTACACACCAAATAGGGAAGATAGATATTGCATGAGGCATAAGTACTTAGGAACTAAATTGTTGCAAGAAAGGCTAGATGATTGTGCTGAAAATTTAAATTTTCTTGGCCGTACTTGTGGACTTTGCAATGAACAGGGTCATTTAGCTATCCGATGCAAATTGTTTCATGATCTAATCATGTCCAAAAATTGTGATGACTTGATTTCCCTTGCACATCATAATGAACTTAGTTTGCTCTTGGGTTATGAAGAAATGAAACATATAACTAAGGTTATTCCAGAATTTGCCCTTTATAGAGTTCTTAATTTTGATCTAGAAGAAATTTATATGTATTGTGCGGTGAATTGCATTGAAAATCCTTATATTGCCAATTACATAAAGAAAATAAAACAAATAGAGGATGAAGAGAATACTAACGAAAGGGAAGAGACTTCCCAATATCCTCCTATTATTTCTTATGATGAATCAGGTAACGAGGAAGAGCCTCCTATTCAACCAATCTCATTAATAAGGAGCTCCAAAAAGAGGATTGAACCCACACATGATGTGGTGAAGAAGAAGAAAAGAAAAAGGAAGAGAGGTAAAAAGATATCTCCCCCAAATAATGTTGCTCCTATTACTATTGTGCCTTATGAAAATATAATTGTGGAAGATAATGATACTTCTTATGATCTTGAAAATCTTTTTGGCACTTGCTTGGAAGAATATGATAATTGCTATACTATTGGTGCTATCCATACTATTAATGATGAGAGTGATTATTCTTATGATATAAAAAGGCCCAAGCTTGGGGATGCTATGTTTGATGAAGATGATGTTTTTGAGAATATATTTGTTGTAATTAATGTTAGTCCCAAGCTTGGGGAAGCTATGATTAATGAAGATGAAATTTTTAGTCTCCCAATTTTTGATATGCAAATTTATAATGATGATAGCATGCCTCCTACTTATGATGATTATTGTGATGATACTTATGCTATAAAAAGTAGTGATTATATTTATAAAACTTGTCATGATTATGGTTACCCCTTCTCTGAACATTGCTCTTTTAATGTGGAAACAATTTATAGTATTCGAGTTTCTTATGATACTCCCACTATTCCGAATGAGAAGAATTTTGCTTATGTGGAGAGTAATAAAATTTCTATGCTTGTTGAGGGAGTCCTGGATTAGGGGGTATCCGGAAAGCCGGATTATATCCTTTGGTCAGACTGTTGGACTATGAAGATACAAGATTGAAGACTTCGTCTCGTGTCCGGATGAGACTCTACTTGGCGTGGAAGGCAAGCTAGGCAATACGGATGTGTATATCTCCTCCTTTGTAACCGACCTTGTGTAACCCTAGCCCCCTTTGGTGTCTATATAAACCGGAGGGTTTTAGTCCGTAGGACAACATACAATCATACCATAGGCTAGCTTCTAGGGTTTAGCCTCTCCGATCTCGTGGTAGATCAACTCTTGTAATACTCATATCATCAAGAATAAATCGTGCAGGACGTAGGGTTTTACCTCCATCAAGAGGGCCTGAACCTGGGTAAAACATCGTGTCCCCTGCCTCCTGTTACCATCCGCCTTAGACGCACAGTTTGGGACCCCCTACCCGAGATCCGCCGGTTTTGACACCGACATTGGTGCTTTCATTGAGAGTTCCTCTGTGGCGTCGCCGTAAGGAAGGATGCCTCGTCTCGTTGTTAAAAGCAACATCACCGCCGGGGGAGCTCTGGCTGTCGGCCAAACTCTCCGGCTAGGCAGTTTCGTCATGACTGCCTGTTCGGCCGCTGCACCGATGATGACTTCTCGGGTCATCAAAAACAGCCTCCGCGTCGGCTCGGAAGTCACCGAGCAGATGGATCCAATGGAGCTCTCTTCCCTAAACGAACTCTTGGATCGCATCGCCACCTTGGGAGTCGCTACAAACTATGATCGGATTGGGCTTAAACCCGATCAAAGGGAGATTAACTCTCCACCGGTCACCCATCATGTTGCGGTGGTGGAGGAACAATGCGGCAACTCTTACTCTATTTTGAGGACTAACTATGTCCGGATTCCTGAGCTCTCCGAGCCGGATACCCGCTTACGGGAGGACATTACCCAAGCCCTGAACCTAGAATCAGGCAGCGGGCCAAATTTATCGGGTAACACTCCGGAACCTGAACTTCCAAGATTGGAAACTCCTCGGCCCCTGGGTCTCAGATCGGGTAGGGATTTGGACTCAAATCCACCCACCCACCCAGACATAAACGATCTCTACCACATCAGGCAAGAGCCCCATGAAACAATACATCATTATTGGGCCAGATTCCTCCTTGTGATGAACAAGGTTAAGGACTGTCGCGAGGAAGATGCAGTCTCACTTTTCTGCAATAATTGCACGGACAAGGGAATACTTAATGCCTTAAGTCTCCATGACATATCACGCTTCACTGACTTGGCGTCAATAGTACGAAAGTACTGTGCGATGGAAAGCGCCTGGAAAACTGAAACGAAATTTTGGGATAATCCGGCTTCGAATATACACCCAATCCGAAGTAAAAGGGTGCACTATCATAAGACGCCCGAGCTAGTTGCAAAGAAACAAAAACCCTCTACAGGGCATGGAACCGTACTGGAGGGATGGCTTAACGGACCCTGCAAAATTCACAGTACAACGGATACAATACCAACATACAGCCTTAGATCATGTTGGATACTCCGGCAGGTGGCCAAAAGTGGTGACGATCTTCTTATCCCAAATGCCATAGAGCACCATCCCGTGGATAATAAAATGGTGTTAACAGTATTTGAGACCTTTGCGTCAAATAATAGGCGCAAGCGAACACTCCGCAGCATGGCCGAAATCTGCCACGTAGCAGCAATAAATCCATGGAGTGACACGGCTATTACCTTCAATGCCAGTGACGAACCTAAATTCCGAACAGCCCGAGCACCAGCTGCACTGGTCCTCAGTCCAATTGTGGACGGCTTTCAACTCACCAAAGTACTCATGGACGGCGGCAGCAGATTAAACCTCATTTATGAGGAAACTCTTTAGAAAATGGAAATAGACTGGAACCGCATTAAGCAAAGTAGCACAACCTTCAGGGGAATCATACCCAGTCGGGAGGCACGATGCACTGGGAAAATCACACTAGATGTGGTATTCGGTACGCCAGAGAATTACAGGTCTGAAGAAATTACATTTCAAGTGGCCTCGTTCAGCAGTGGATACCACGCCCTTTTAGGACGTGAGGCGTTCACGATCTTCCAAGCCGTACCCCATTACGGGTACATGAAGCTCAAAATGCCCGGGCCCAACGGAATCATCACCCTCACTAGTGATCCGGACATAACACTCCAAGACGAAAACAAAATAGCCGCACTGGCCCTCGAGGCATTATCCGAAGCCCTCTCGGCCGAGGAGCTAGCCACGCTACGCTCCACAGTGGACAGGGACGACGTGATACACGATAAGAGATCCAAGTCCACCTCTTTTAAACCAGCGGATGAAATAGTCAAATTCCAAGTCCACCCAACGGACCCTACAAAAACAGCCTCCATCGGGGCACAGTTAAAACCCGCCGTGGACGCCGCACTACAAGAGTTCCTGCGTGAGAATTGGGACATATTCGCCTGGCACCCCTCAGACATGTCAGGAATCCCATGCAGGCTGGCCGAGCATAGCCTCAATATCATAAAGGTATTCAAGCCAGTCAAGCAAGCTCTTCGGCGTTACTCCAAACCTAAGAGACAGGACATGGGAGAGGAACTAGCCAAGTTATTGGAGGCCGGATTCATCAGAGAGATAAAACACCCAGACTGGCTAGCAAACCTGGTGATGGTACCAAAGAAGGATAAATCCTGGCGCCTTTGTGTCAATTTCAAGGACCTCAATAAAGCTTGCCCAAAGGATCCCTTCCCCCTCCCCCTCATCGACCAAATTATCGATGCTACCGCAGGACACGAGTCATTGTGTTTCCTCGACGCATACTCTGGTTACCACCAAATCAAGATGGCGGAGTCCGACCAAGCCGCAACGGCATTCATCACACCATACGGCCCCTTCTGTTTCAACACAATGCCTTTTGGGCTCAAAAACGCCGACGCAACATATCAACGCATGATTCAGACATGTCTGGAGAAACAAATCGGCAAAACAGTAGAGGCATACGTAGACGATGTGGTCGTCAAAACCAAGCACGTCGACTCTTTCATAGACGACTTGAGGCTCACATTCGACAACCTCCGAACATACGACATTAAGCTCAATCCGGAAAAATGCGTTTTCGGCGTACCAGCCGGAAAGCTCCTGGGTTTCATTGTCTCCAGTAGAGGTATTGAAGCTAACCCGGCCAAAATCCAAGCTTTGTCACAGTTGGCTACCCGAACAGACCTCAAACAAATCCAAAAGTTAACATGATGCATGGCGACTCTAAGCCGCTTTATCTCCCGCTTAGGAGAAAAGGCTTTACCCCTTTATCGCCTCCTCCGGCGCACCGAACACTTTGAGTGGATGGACGCTGCCACAACCGGATTGGAAGAAATAAAGGCCATTTTGGCAACCAACCCAATCCTGGCCGCGCCAAACATCGGCGAACCAATGCTGTTGTACATTGCGGCAACCCATCAAGTTGTAAGCGCAGTGCTCGTCGTCGAACGAGAAGCTAACGGACATAAATTCCCTCTTCAAAAGCCGGTATACTATGTATCCACTGTCCTCACTCCATGCAAATCACGGTACCCACATTATCAAAAGATAGCCTACGCGGTATTCATGGCATCCGGAAGCTGTGACACTACTTTCAAGAATGTTCGATTATAGTAGCCTCGGAAGTGCCACTTAATGATATTATAAACAACCGTGACGCTACGGGCCGGATTGCCAAATGGGCTATTGAGATCCTCCCGTTCGACATAACATACAAACCTCGACGAGCCATTAAGTCGCAAGTATTGGCCGACTTTGTCGCCGAATGGACGGAGGCCGAACTCCCTAAAGAGTACGGTGCATACTCCAATTGGATCATGCACTTCGACGGTTCTAAAATGTTGGCTGGTCTAGGGGCTCGCGTCGTCCTGACGTCCCCAACCGGAGATACCATTCAGTACGTACTGCAAATATTGTACACAGACTCCAACAACACAGCCGAATACGAAGCCCTGTTGCATGGTCTTCGGATGGCAGTCTCCATGGGCATTCAACGCCTGGAGGTGCGTGGGGATTCAAACCTTGCAATGTCCCAAATAAATGGAGACTTTGATGCCAAGGATCCGAAAATGGCGGCCTACCGAAACGCCATCCTAAAAATGTCAGCTCGGTTCAAGGGGCTCGAATTTCACCATGTGGCTCGAGAAAACAATCAAGCGGTGGATATCCTCGCCCGCATCGGCACAAAACGCAATGCGGTCCCCCCCAACATCTTTCTAGAAAGGTTGTTCAAGCCATCCGTAGTATGGGAAGGGGACACCGGTAACCATAGTCCGGACCCGGCCAAAATACCCGATACCGAATACTCTGACACAATCGGAGGACCTGCCACCGAAATCACACCTTCAGCCCACGTAATAATGGCCATTATAGCCCCGTGGACAGAACCATTCCTGGCCTACCTAACTAGGCAGGAACTTCGAGAAGACCAATATGAGGCACGCTGCATAGTGCGGTGATCTAAGGCCTACAGGGTCCACGAGGGAGAATTGTATAAAAAAGCACTACTGGAGTGAGAATTGTATAAAAAAGCACTATCGGAGTCCTTCAAAGGTGCATCTCCGAAGAGGAAGGGCGAAACCTTTTAGCAGAAATCCATGCCGGACTCGGCGGTCACCACGCCGCAGCCCGGGCTCTTGTAAGCAAGGCCTTCTGTACATGATTCTATTGGCCAACGGTCCGGGCAGATGCACAGGACTTGGTCCAACGTTGCGCCGGTTGCCAACTCTTTGCAAATCAAAACCACATGCCACCCACCGCCCTTCAAACAATCCCCATTACATGGCCCTTCGCGGTCTGGGGGCTTGACATGGTTGGACCCCTTAAAGGGGGAACCCACAAGAAAAAATACTTACTGGTCATGGTGGATAAATTCACCAAATGGATAGAGGCCAAGCCTGTTAAAACAGCCGAATCCGGACCAGTGATACACTTCATATCTGGGGTCGTACACCATTATGGCGTCCCCCACAGCATCATCACTGACAACGGCACAAACTTCACAGCCGATGAGGTAAAACTCTGGTGCAGCAAAATGGGCATCAAGCTCGATTATGCTTCAGTCTATCACCCACAAACCAATGGCCAAGTCGAGCGAGAAAACGGTCTTATAATGAGCAGCATTAAACCTAGATTAGTGCGTTCCTTAACGGAGTCTAACACGCATTGGGTAGAGGAGCTCGACTCCGTACTCTGGGGGCTGCGGACCACGCCGAATCGTAGTACCGGATACACACCCTTCTTTATGGTGTACAGCGCAGAGGCAGTCTTGCCCTGTGACATAATTCATGACTCACCTCTAGTGCACATGTACGAAGAAAGAGAAGCCGAGCTCGATCGGCAGGACAGTTTGGACACCCTGGAGGAGGAGCGCGACGTAACCAAAGCCCATTCCGCATTTTATCAGCAACAGGCTCGCAGATACCAAAGCAGAGAAGTACATGCCAAAACTTATAACGTTGGTGAACTAGTTCTATGCCTGCCGGATAAGAAAAAGAACAAGCTCGAGCCCAAATGGGAAGGTCCCTTCATTATTAACCAAGTTCTGACCGGTGGAGCGTACCGACTGCGGGATGCATCGACTAGTCGACTCGAGCCGAACCCATGGAACACGGCCATGTTGGAAATATGCCCTAGAGGCAATAATAAAAGTATTATTATTATATTTCCTTGTTCATGATAATTGTCTTTTATTCATGCTATAACTGTATTATCCGGAAATCGTAATACACGTGTGAATACATAGACCACAATATGTCCCTAGTGAGCCTCTAGTTGACTAGCTCGTTGTGATCAATAGATAGTCATGGTTTCCTGGCTATGGGCATTGGATGTCGTTGATAACGGGATCATATCATTAGGAGAATGATGTGATGGACAAGACCCAATCCTAAGACTAGCACAAAAGATCGTGTAGTTCATTTGCTAGAGCTTTGCCAATGTCAAGTATCTCTTCCTTCGACCATGAGAGCGTGTAACTCCTGGATACCGTAGGAGTGCTTTGGGTGTATCAAACGTCACAACATAACTGGGTGACTATAAAGGTGCACTACAGGTATCTCCGAAAGTATCTATTGTTTTATGCGAATCGAGACTGGGATTTGTCACTCCGTGTAAACGGAGAGGTATCTCTGGGCCCACTCGGTAGGACATCATCATATGCGCAATGTGACCAAGGAGTTGATCACGGGATGATGTGTTACGGAACGAGTAAAGTGACTTGCCGGTAACGAGATTGAACGAGGTATTGGATACCGACGATCGAATCTCGGGAAAGTAACATACCGATAGACAAAGGGAATTGAATACGGGATTGATTAAGTCCTTGACATCGTGGTTCATCCGATGAGATCATCGTGGAACATGTGGGAGCCATCATGGGTATCCAGATCCCGTTGTTGGTTATTGACCGGAGAACGTCTCGGTCATGTCTACATGTCTCCCGAACCCGTAGGGTCTACACACTTAAGGTTCGATGACGCTAGGGTTATAAAGGAAGTTTGTATGTGGTTACCGAATGTTGTTCGGAGTCCCGGATGAGATCCCGGACGTCACGAGGAGTTCTGGAATGGTCCGGAGGTAAAGATTTATATATGGGAAGTCCTATTTTGGCCACCGGAAAATGTTCGGGATTTTTCGGTATTGTACCGGGAAGGTTCTAGAAGGTTCCGGAGTGGGGCCCACCTGCATGGGGGGACCCACATGGACGTGGGTAGTGGGGGCAAGGCCCCACACCCCTGGTCAAGGCGCACCAAGATCCCCCCTTAGAAGGAATAAGATCATATCCCGAAGGGATAAGATCAAGATCCCTAAAAAGGGGGGATAACAATCGGTGGGGAAGGAAATAATGAGATTTCTTTCCTCCCACCTTGGCCAACGCCCCAATGGACTTGGAGGGCAAGAAACCAGCCCCTCCACCCCTATATATAGTGGGGAGGCGCATGGGATCCATACACGAAGTTCTGGCACAGCCCTACCTCTCTTCCTACTCCTCCTCTCCCATGGTGCTTGGCGAAGCCCTGCTGGATTGCCACGCTCCTCCACCACCACCACGCTGTTGTGCTGCTGTTGGATGGAGTCTTCCTCAACCTCTCCCTCTCTCCTTGCTGGATCAAGGCGTGGGAGACGTCACCGGGCTGTACGTGTGTTGAACGTGGAGGTGCCGTCCGTTCGGCACTAGGATCATCGGTGATTTGAATCACGACGAGTACGACTCCATCAACCCCGTTCACTTGAACGCTTCCGCTTAGCGGTCTACAAGGGTATGTAGATGCACTCTCTTTCTACTCGTTGCTGGTCTCTCCATAGATAGATCTTGGTGACACGTAGGAAAATTTTGAATTTCTGCTACGTTCCCCAACAGTGGTATCACAGCTAGGTCTATTGCGTAGATTCTTTGCACGAGTAGAACACAAAGTAGTTGTGGGCGTTGATGTTGTTCAATATGCTTACCGTTACTAGTCCAATCTTGTTTCGATGGTATTGTGGGATGAAGCGGCCCGGACCGACCTTACATGTACTCTTACGTGAGACAGGTTCCACCGATTGACATGCACTTGGTGCATAAGGTGGCTAGCGGGTGCCAGTCTCTCCCACTTTAGTCGGAACGGATTCGATGAAAAGGGTCCTTATGAAGGGTAAATAGCAATTGGCATATCACGTTGTGGTCTTGCGTAGGTAAGAAACGTTCTTGCTAGAAACCCATAGCAGCCACGTAAAACATGCAACAACAATTAGAGGACGTCTAACTTGTTTTTGCAGGGTATGCTATGTGATGTGATATGGCCAAGAAGAATGTGATGAATGATATGTGATGTATGAGATTGATCATGTTCTTGTAATAGGATTCATGACTTGCATGTCGATGAGTATGACAACCGGCAGGAGCCATAGGAGTTGTCTTTATTTATTGTATGACCTGCGTGTCATTGAAGAACGCCATGTAAACTACTTTACTTTATTGCTAAACGCGTTAGTCATAGAAGTAGAAGTAGTCGTTGGCGTGACAACTTCATGAAGAGACGATGATGGAGATCATGATGATGGAGATCATGGTGTCGTGCCGGTGACGATGATGATCATGGAGCCCCGAAGATGAAGATCAAAAGGAGCAAAATGATATTGGCCATATCATGTCACTATTTGATTGCATGTGATGTTTATCATGTTTATGCATCTTGTTTACTTAGGACGACGGTAGTAAATAAGATGATTCCTTACAAAATTTCAAGAAGTGTTCTCCCCTAACTGTGCACCGTTGCTACAGTTCGTCGCTTCTAAGCACCACGTGATGATCGGGTGTGATGGATTCTTACGTTCACATACAACGGGTGTAAGACAGTTTTACACAGCGAAAACACTTAGGGTTAACTTGACGAGCCTAGCATGTGCAGACATGGCCTCGGAACACGGAGACCGAAAGGTCGAGCATGAGTCGTATGGTAGATACTATCAACATGAAGATGTTCACCGATGATGACTAGTCCGTCTCACGTGATGATCGGACACGGCCTAGTTGACTCGGATCATGTGATCACTTAGATGACCAGAGGGATGTCTATCTGAGTGGGAGTTCATAAGATGAACTTAATTATCCTGAACATAGTCAAAAGACCTTTTGCAAATTATGTCGTAAGCTCGCACTTTAGTTCCACTGTTTAGATATGTTCCTAGAGAAATTATAGTTGAAAGTTGAAAGTAGCAATTATGCGGACAGTAGAAAGCTTATGTCCTTAATGCACTGCTCAGTGTGTCGAACCCCAAACGTCGTTTGTGGATGTTGTGAACATCGGACATACACGGTTTGATAACTACGTGATAGTTTAGTTAAATGGTTTAGAGTATAGGCACCAAAGACGTTTTCGAAACGTCGCGGAACATATGAGATGTTTCGAGGGCTGAAATTGGGATTTCAGGCTCGTGCCCACGTCAAGAGGTATGAGACCTCCGACGATTTTCTTAGCCTGCAAACTAAGGAGAGAAGCTCAATTGTTGAGCTTGTGCTCAGATTGTCTGAGTACAACAATCACTTGAATCAAGTGGGAGTTGATCTTCCAGATGAAATAGTGATAGTTTCTCCGAAGTCATTACCACCAAGCTGCTAGAGCTTCGTGATGAACTATAACATATCAGGGATAGATATGATGATCCTTGAAATATTCGCGTTGTTTGACACCGCGAAAGTAGAAATCAAGAAGGAGCACCAATTGTTGATGGTTGGTGAAACCACTAGTTTCAAGAAGGGCAAGGGAAAGAAGGGATACTTCATGAAACGGCAAATCAGCTGCTGCACCAATGAAGAAACCCGAGGTTGAACCCAAACCCGAGACTAAGTGCTTCTGTAATAAGGGGAACAACCACTGGAGCAAGATTACCCTAGATACTTGGTAGATGAGAAGGCTGGCAAGGTCGATAGAAGTATATTGGATATACATTATGTTAATGTGTACTTTACTAGTACTCCTAGTAGCACCAGGGTATTAGATACCGGTTCGGTTGCTAAGTGTTAGTAACTCGAAATAAAAGCTACGGAATAAAACGGAGACTAGCTAAAGGTGAGCTGACGATACGTGTTGGAAGTGTTTCCAAGTCTGATGTGATCTAACATCGCACGCTCCCTCTACCATCAAGATTAGTATTAAACCTGAATAAGTGCTCTTGCACCTAAAGGAATGGTTTATTGAATTTTGGTCATAGTGATACACATTTTCATGCCAAAAGATATAAGATAGTAATGATAGTACCACTTACTTGTGGCACTGCCCTGTAAGTCATAATGGTATAAAACGCATGAAGAAGCTCCATGTTGATGGATCTTTGGACTCACTCGTTTTTGAAAAGTTTGAGACATGCGAACCATGTCTATTGGTGTATATGCATGAAGAAACTCCATGCAAATGGATCGTTCGGACTCACTTGATTTTGAATCACTTGAGATATGCAAATCATACCACATGGGCAAGATGACTGAAAAGCCTCATTTTCAGTAAGATGGAACAAGATAGCAACTTGTTGGAAGTAACACATTTTGATGTGTGCAGTCGAATGAGTGCTGAGGCATGCAGTGAATATCATTATGTTCTTACTTCACAGATGATTCGAGTAAATGTTGAGTATATTTACTTGATGAAACACAAGTTTGAATTATTGAATGGTTCAAGTAATTTCAGAGTGAAGTAGCAGATCATTGTGACAAGAGGATAAAATGTCTATGATATGATCATAGAGATGAATATCTGAGTTACGAGTTTTGGCACACAATTAAGACATTGTGGAAATTGTTTCGCAATTAATACCGCCTGGAACACCATAATGTGATGGTGTGTCCGAACATCATAGTTGCACCCTATTGGATATGGTGCGTACCATGATGTCTCTTATCAAATTACCACTATCGTTCATGGGTTAGGCATTAGAGACAACCACATTCACTTTAAATAGGGCACCACGTAATTCCGATGAGATGACACCGTATGAATTATGGTTTAGAGAAACCTAAGTTGTCGTTTCTTAAAAGTTTGGGGCTGCGACGCTTATATGAAAAAGTTTCAGGTTGATAAGCTCGAACCCAAAGCGGATAAAATGCATCTTTATAGGAAACCCAAAACAGTTGGGTATACCTCCTAATTCAGATCCGAAAGCAATATGGATTGTTTCTAGAATCGGGTCCTTTCTCGAGGAAAAGTTTCTCTCGAAAGAATTGAGTGGGAGGATGGTGGAGACTTGATGAGGTTATTGAACCGTCTCTTCAACTAGTGTGTGACAGGGCACAGGGAGTTGTTCCTGTGGCACCTACACCAATTGAAGTGGAAGCTTATGATAGTGATCATGAAGCTTCGGATCAAGTCACTGCCGAACCTCGTAGGACGACAAGGACACGTACTACTTCGGAGTGGTAAGGTGATCCTGTCTTGAAGGTCATGTTGCTAGACAACAATGAACCTACGAGCTATGGAGAAGCGATGGTGGGCCCGAATTCCGACAAATGGTTAGAAGCCATGAAATTCGAGATAGTATCCATATATCAGAACAAAGCATGGACTTTGATGGACTTGCCCGATGATCGGCAATCCATTGAGATAAATGGATCTTTTAAGAAGAAGACGGACGTGGATGGTAATGTCACCATCTATGAAGCTCGACTTGTGGCGAAGTGTTTTCCGACAAGTTCAAGGAGTTGACTACGATGAGATTTTCTCACTCGTAGCGATGCTTAAAGTCCGTCGGAATCATGTTAGCATTAGCTGCATTTATGAAATCTGGCAGATGGATGTCAAGACAAGTTTCCTTACTAGTTTTCGTAAGGAAAGGTTGTATGCAATACAATCAGAAAAGTTTTGTCGATCCTAAGGATGCTAAAAGGTATGCTAGCTCCAGCGATCCTTCTAAGGACTAGAGTAAGCATCTCGGAGTTGGAATGTACGCTTTGATGAGATGATCAAAGATTTTGGATTTATACAAAGTTTATGAGAAACTTGTATTTCCAAAGAAGTGAGTGGGAGCACTATAGAATTT
>NC_041382.1:624041755-624086700 GCF_002162155.2 Triticum dicoccoides
AGGACAGCGGTCAAAGTTATCCTTAGTAACTAGTGGACTAAGGAATTTTCTCGATTATGGAGGTGGTAAAAGAGTTCGTCGTAAAGGTTACGACGATGCAAGCTTGACACCTATCCGGATAGCTCTGAGTAGAGAGACTGGATACATATAATGGAGCAATAATTTAGAATAGCTCCAAGTAGAACAGTTGTTTGGAATAGCTCCAAATAGAGCGTGGTAGCTGCATCTAGGAGATGACATAGAGATTTGTAAAGCACACACGGATCTGAAAGGTTCAGACCCGTTGACTAAAACCTCTCTCACAAGCAACATGATCAAACATAAAACTCATTGAGTGTTAATCACATAGTGATGTGAACTAGACTACTGACTCTAGTAAACTCTTGGGTATTAGTCACATGGCGATGTGACCTGTGAGTGTCAATCACATGGCGATGTGAACTAGATTATTGACTCTAGTGCAAGTGGGAGACTGTTGGAAATATGCCCTAGAGGCAATAATAAAAGTATTATTATTATATTTCCTTCTTCATGATAATTGTCTTTTATTCATGCTATAACTGTGTTATCCGGAAATCGTAATACACGTGTGAATACATAGACCACAATATGTCCCTAGTGAGCCTCTAGTTGACTAGCTCGTTGTGATCAACAGATAGTCATGGTTTCCTGGCTATGGGCATTGGATGTCGTTGATAATGGGATCACATCATTAGGAGAATGATGTGATGGACAAGACCCAATCCTAAGACTAGCACAAAAGATCGTGTAGTTCATTTGCTAGAGCTTTGCCAATGTCAAGTATCTCTTCCTTCGACCATGAGAGCGTGTAACTCCTGGATACCGTAGGAGTGCTTTGGGTGTATCAAACGTCACAACGTAACTGGGTGACTATAAAGGTGCACTACAGGTATCTCCGAAAGTATCTATTGTTTTATGCGGATCGAGACTGGGATTTGTCACTCCGTGTAAACGGAGAGGTATCTCTGGGCCCACTCGGTAGGACATCATCATATGCGCAATGTGACCAAGGAGTTGATCACGGGATGATGTGTTACGGAACGAGTAAAGTGACTTGCCGGTAACGAGATTGAACGAGGTATTGGATACCGACGATCGAATCTCGGGCAAGTAACATACCGATAGACAAAGGGAATTGAATACGGGATTGATTAAGTCCTTGACATCGTGGTTCATCCGATGAGATCATCGTGGAACATGTGGGAGCCATCATGGGTATCCAGATCCCGTTGTTGGTTATTGACCGGAGAACGTCTCGGTCATGTCTACATGTCTCCCGAACCCGTAGGGTCTACACACTTAAGGTTCGATGACGCTAGGGTTATAAAGGAAGTTTGTATGTGGTTACCGAATGTTGTTCGGAGTCCCGGATGAGATCCCGGACGTCACGAGGAGTTCCGGAATGGTCCGGAGGTAAAGATTTATATATGGGAAGTCCTATTTTGGCCACCGGAAAATGTTCGGGATTTTTCGGTATTGTACCGGGAAGGTTCTAGAAGGTTCCGGAGTGGGGCCCACCTGCATGGGGGGACCCACATGGACGTGGGTAGTGGGGGCAAGGCCCCACACCCCTGGTCAAGGCGCACCAAGATCCCCCCTTAGAAGGAATAAGATCATATCCTGAAGGGATAAGATCAAGATCCCTAAAAAGGGGGGATAACAATCAGTGGGGAAGGAAATAATGAGATTTCTTTCCTCCCACCTTGGCCAACGCCCCAATGGACTTGGAGGGCAAGAAACCAGCCCCTCCACCCCTATATATAGTGGGGAGGCGCATGGGATCCATACACGAAGTTCTGGCACAACCCTACCTCTCTTCCTACTCCTCCTCTCCCATGGTGCTTGGCGAAGCCCTGCTGGATTGCCACGCTCCTCCACCACCACCACGCCGTTGTGCTGCTGTTGGATGGAGTCTTCCTCAACCTCTCCCTCTCTCCTTGCTGGATCAAGGCGTGGGAGACGTCACCGGGCTGTACGTGTGTTGAACGCGGAGGTGCCGTCCGTTCGGCACTAGGATCATCGGTGATTTGAATCACGACGAGTACGACTCCATCAACCCCGTTCACTTGAACGCTTCCGCTTAGCGGTCTACAAGGGTATGTAGATGCACTCTCTTTCTACTCGTTGTTGGTCTCTCCATAGATAGATCTTGGTGACACGTAGGAAAATTTTGAATTTCTGCTACGTTCCCCAACAGGCCAGGCTCCGAAGATTCTACGCCTAGCATCAGACCCTATGTTTGTCCCCTCCCTTTGTCCATTTTTTGCATGTACATTATTTGTCTTGTTTTTCTTTCTTCCTTTCTGTTATTATTTCTCTAAGCCTTTAAGGGCCAACTTGTGCCTCGCTTGCACATTATAGATGCGCTAGACGCGCTCATAATACCTGGGGGCTTCTTTCATAGAAGCTTAATTATTTATCTGGGCCTTAGGCCCCAAACATGTGTCATGCTTCCGCATGTACCTTTTTTCGCCATTATATGCATCGATATGACTTAAGTTTTGGCCAAGCTGGGTTGCCTGGCTCTTGTATTATGCCCTACGTTCCCGTTAATTTGGCTAGGGCATAAGGGGAGCACCTCTGCGATTGTTACTGCCGGGTCAGCCGGACGTGTACCTCAGACTAGGTGAAGCCGAAAGCTAGCGTTCTTAAGGGAATATTCAGTCGGTGAACAAAATATGATTTTTATTTATTATCCATATCTGCCCCCAGATGTTTTTCCTGCGTTTCCTATCGCAGTCCGGACATGCACTTTAGGGCATGCTTACCCAGGGAAAGGAACCCTTAACAGAACTATTCTCCCTGGAAGATGTTTCTTACTACCCATGTAATATAACATAACTAGTTGGGCACTTGTTTGTTCAAGCACTTATGACCCCTACGCCTGGTCTCCATGCATGCCCCGGTTCTTATATAACTGCGCGGGTATTCGGATACACTTCGGACTATCGGGTCCCGAGGTTGAAGCGAAAAGGTCCGCCAAGACAAATGATCTACAATCCGGCTAGAAGGCATTATACATGTCACTTTCATTACGTAGTCATGCAGACTGACTAAATTCCTCTTCTATACCATCCAACAGGTGGTCTAGCTTACAATCCAGTTGGGAATACTTTGCGGCTAATTCTACTTGCCCATAAACTAAGCTAACGGGGATCTCTTTTCCGTCGGGCCCCACAGGTCCGACCTCGACCATGTGATTTGGGTCTGCCTTGGTATACCGCGTCTTCACCATGGCCCAGGCTTCTCTGGCACCCTGTCGGCAGGCTGATATCTTCCATAATCGGAAGCGCCGCCGTGCTCCCTTGAGCTTCTCCGCAAGCTCTGCAACACTCTCTGACAGGGAGATGGACGGCCACAAGGCCTGGGCAACACCCTGCATCACCTGCCGAACTTGTTCGTGCAGATGTGACAGCTCGGATACAAGATCACCCGCAGACCCGGGCATTTCCTCCGCGGGACGACCCGTCAGCATACCTACAGACATAACGTTGTTAGTCGGCTTCTTCACCGAACTCTTTTAAAAGGATTCGTTCAAGCACTTACTGAAAATGTCGCGCCGAAGCCGCTTATTCTCCTTCTCGGAGTCTGCAAGCTGGCCCCGAACGCCTTTTAGTTCCACGCTCAGCTTAATATTGGCGTCTTGGAGATTGTTTTTCTCCCGCCTAACCTCAGTCAGCACACGTTTGCCAGCCTCTAGCTGTCGCATAACATGGTGGTCCTCCGGATATTCTCCGGATTCATCTGCAACATCTGTTGTTAGATCTGCAGCCATGCCGCACATTATATGGTAACCATCATTCTTTAAAATAAATGTTACCAACAGGTGAATTTTTTTGGTTCCTGCAATGCGGCCACAGCAGCCCGCAGTTGGGTCTTGCATTCCTCTAGCTCCTGTGACAGCCTAGTATTCTTCTCTGTAAGAACCTGCACAATAAAGATGATCCTTAAATCAGTTCTGCTAACTGTTTCAAGTCTCAGGGGCTACTGATACATATAAATCGTCATATTTACTTACCCGTACATCCTTTACATACTGATCCGTGGCTCTGGCTAGACCATCTTGAGCAGCTCGGAGGTACGCCTCTCCAGAATTGAAGGCATCAAATGCCTCTGGTGAGAAACAAGCGTCACGGAGTACGGCCCGGTGGCGCCTATGATTCATGGCGCTTTCCACCTCTGAGTTTGTAGCAGATAATCTATCTGCATCCTCTGTAGGGGATTATCCGGCGCCCGCCCCATATTGGCTTCCGCCTCTATGTCCGGTCCTGGCGCCCGGCTGGTGGAAGCGTGATTAGTAACATTGCCGGACATATTCCGGCGAGCGTTTTTTCTGTTAAAGAAACACGGGCGTCATTATATTTCAAGAAAGACGACAACCACGGAGCGGGGTTTGTTATACCTTTGCGTTGGCGTCTCCGTCCTGGCCGCCTTCCTTTTTGGCCTACCCGGCCTCGGTGCCTCCCGTTGGCGCGTTGTTGCGGGTTCGGCAGGGCGTCCCGAATGCCTTCCCTGTAAAAATGCCATGTGTATATGGTGGGTGAAGTGTCTAAAAGGGGATCCTAGTTTTGGAGTTGGGATTTTTGGTTTTTCTTACGTGCGATGCAGGGAGCAGTCTGGGATAGTCGGTCGTAATGGCCACCATGGCATCGTCGCAGCTTAACTGATAGAACTGCCGGTCTATCAGCTCCATGAATATAACTGAATCTTCTTCAAGTCCGGAGTCGAGGGCCCGGTCAGGGTCCTCTGGTTGTGGAGAAGGGCTGCTGACCTCCTTTATGGCTTTTCGCAGTTCCTGCCGCTAAGTGGCAAGGTGAATACTTACGATAGAGAATGCGGGAAAAATGGGAGCAGGGAGATATAACTTACCCAGCTTGGAGGATTGTACATGGAGAATCCATCCCGTGGCTTGATGCGGGTGAACTCCTCTTCCTCACCCTTGAACAATTCGGACAGAATTTTTGCTAAAGAGCCAGCATTGTCCGGACCCTTACGCCCGCAGCGGGTGGCGTCATCCGCCCCGTTATAACACCAGAAGGGGTGCCCACGATATTGAAGTGGTTGCACTCCCCGCATTATGCAAATCGACATAACTTCGATTACTGTCAATCCTGATTGAGCCAGTGCTTTAATTCGGTTCATCAGATAGAGGACTTCTCCATTGTCTTCCACCTGGGGGCTCTGTGGGCGCCAACTTCGGTGTTTCTTTAGAAGAGCATTGTTGAACTCAGGAAGACCCCGCCGAACAGGGTCCGGAAGGGGAACGTCCTCCATATAAAACCATTCTGAAGGCCAGTCTTTGGGTGACTTCTTCGGAGTACCGGACAGGTATCCGGTATCGGTGATGCGCCATATTTCGGCTCCGCCCACTTGATAAAGTGACCCCCTCTATGTGCGAGGGACGAGGCAAAATAGCCTTTTCCACAGCTCGAAGTGAGCCTTGCAGCCCAGGAACAACTCGCAGAAAGCCACATAGCCGGCGATATGTAGGATGGAGGCGGGGGTGAAATTGTGTAATTGGAGGCCATAGAACTCCAGGAGCCCGCGGAGGAACGGATGAATTGGAAATCCAAGTCCCCTTAATAGATAGGGAACAAGGCAGACCCGTTCCCCCATAGAGGGACCGGGAAAGCTCTCCGCTTGCTCCCCGCCATTATAGGTGGCAAGCCCGGCTCGAATGGGCACCATGTACACCGGAGGGAGAAATCCCTTAGTCTGCAGTTCGACTAAATGACTGTGTGGGACTGAACACCTCTCCCAATCACCGGGCTTAGGGCTTCGGGGGCGGGAGGAGGAGCTGCGGAGGTCGGCCATGCTGGAATTGATCCTTTCGGAACGCGCTCTAATGGACTCTCGCTGGGGGAGGATGGTATGGATCGGATCTAAGGATCCCCATCCCTTTAATAGACAATTTATTTATCTGGCTAGGGGGGCGAATGTAAAAATGCCCTGGTGCCTCGTATTCATTCGACGCGTGGGAGAAAGCCCTTATTGGGCACATAAGCCAAGAGGTCCAAACATTTATGGGACCGGACACTGCTTTACAAACATTCGAAAGATGGAGAAGAACCCGCCTTGCAATGCCGAAGACAATACTGCGCGCTGGACTCATCGTCATTGAAGCCTGGTTCGGGGGCTACTGAGGGAGTCCTGGATTAGGGGGTATCCGGACAGTCGAATTATATCCTTTGGCCGGACTGTTGGACTATGAAGATACAGGATTGAAGACTTCGTCTCGTGTCTGGATGGGACTCTACTTGGTGTGGAAGGCAAGCTAGGCAATACGGATGTGTATATCTCCTCCTTTGTAACCGACCTTGTGTAACCCTAGCCCCCCTTGGTGTCTATATAAACCGGAGGGTTTTAGTCCGTAGGACAACATACAATCGTACCATAGGCTAGCTTCTAGGGTTTAGCCTCTCCCATCTCATGGTAGATCAACTCTTGTAATACTCATATCATCAAGAATAAATCGAGCAGGACATAGGGTTTTACCTCCATCAAGAGGGCCTGAACCTGGGTAAAACATCATGTCCCCTGCCTCCTGTTACCATCCGCCTTAGACGCACAGTTCGGGACCCCCTACCCGAGATCCGCCGGTTTTGACACCGACACTTGTAGATCATGAAAAGAATGATTTAGGTGCTGGTTATATTGTTGAATTCATTCATGATTCTACTCAAAATTATTATGAGGGAGGAATATATGGTTGTAGAAATTGCAATAATATCAAGTTTCCTCTCTATGTGCTTAAAGTTTTGAAGCTATGCTTGTTTTACCTTCCTATGCTAGTTGATTATTGTTCCCATAAGTTGTTTGCTCACAAAATCCCTATGCATAGGAAGTGGGTTAGACTTAAATGTGCTAGTCATATTCTTCATGATGCTCTCTTTATGTTACAATTCTTATCTTTTATGTGAGCATCATTGAAATCATCATGCCTAGCTAGGGGCGTTAAACGATAGCGCTTGTTGGGAGGCAACCCAATTTTATTTTCGTTCCTTGCTTTTTGCTCCTGTTTAGTAATAAATAATCCATCTAGCCTCTGTTATGATTGGGTTTTTATGTTTTAATTAGTGTTTTTGACAAGTAGAACCGTTGGGAAGACTTGGGAAAAGTCTTTTTGATCTTGCTGTAAAAAACAGAAACTTTAGCGCTCACGAGAATTGCTGCCATTTTTATTTGGAGAGTTCTATTTAGTTAATTCTTTTTGAAGATAATTAATAGACAAATTACTCAGGTCCACCAATTTATTTGAGAATTTTATGAGTTCCTGAAGTATACGTTTGATCCAGCTTACTACAGACTGTTCTGTTTTTGACAGATTCTGTTTTCTATGTGTTGTTTGCTTATTTTGATGAATCTATGAGTAGTATCGGAGGGTATGAACCATAGAGAAGTTGGAATACATTAGATATTACACTAATATAAATAGAGAATGAGTTCATTACATTACCTTATGATGGTGATTTTCTTTCTTATACTAACGGAGCTTACAAGTTTTCTGTTAAGTTTTGTGTTGTGAAGTTTTCAAGTTTTGGGTAAAGATTCGACGAACTATGGAATAAGGAGTGGCAAGAGCCTAAGCTTGGGGATGCCCAAGGCACCCCAAGGTAATATTCAAGGAAAACCAACATCCTAAGCTTGGGGATGCCCCGGAAGGCATCCCCTCTTTCGTCTTCGTTCATCGGTAACTTTACTTGGAGCTATATTTTTATTCGCCACATGATATGTGTTTTGCTTGGAGCGTCATTTTATTTTCTTTTGTTTTGCTTGCTGTTTGAATAAAATACCAAGATCTGAAATTCTTAAATGTTAGAGAGTCTTCACATAGTTGCATAATTATTCGACTACTCATTGATCTTCACTTATATCTTTCGGAGTAGTTTGTCATTTGCTCTAGTACTTCACTTATATCTTTTTAGAGCACGGTGGTGGTTTTGTTTTGAAGAAATAGATGAACTCTCGTGTTTCACTTATATTATTTTGAGAGTCTTTAGAACAACATGGTAGTTTGCTTTGGTTATGAAACTAGTCCTAATATGATGGGCATCCAAGAGGGATATAATAAAAACTTTCATATAAGTGCATTGAATACTAAGAGAAGTTTGATACTTGATGATTGTTTTGAGATATGGAGATAGTGATATTAAAGTTGTGATAGTTGAGTAGTTGTGAATTTGAGAAATACTTGTGTTGAAGTTTGCAAGTCCCGTAGCATGCACGTATGGTAAACGTTATGTAACAAATTTGAAACATGAGGTGCTCTTTGATTGTCCGCCTTATGAGTGGCGGTCGGGGATGAGCGATGGTCTTTTTCCTACCAATCTATCCCCCTAGGAGCATGCGCGTAGTGCTTGGTTTTTGATGACTTGTAGTTTTTTTCAATAAGTATGTGAGTTCTTTATGACTAATGTTGAGTCCATGGATTATACGCACTCTCACCCTTCCATCATTGCTAGCCTCTTCGGTACCGTGCATTGCCCTTTCTCACATTGAGAGTTGGTGCAAACTTCGCCGGTGCATCCAAACCCCGTGATATGATACGCTCTTTCACACATAAACCTCCTTATATCTTCCTCAAAACAGCCACCATACCTACCTATTATGGCATTTCCATAGCCATTCCGAGATATATTGCCATGCAACTTTCCACCGTTCCCTTTATTATGACATGCTTCCTCATTGTCATATTGTTTTGCATGATCATGTAGTTGACATTGTATTTGTGGCAAAGCCACCATTCATAATTCTTTCATACATGTCACTCATGCATCATTGCTATCCCGGTACACCGCCGGAGGCATTCATATAGAGTCATATCTTGTTCTAAGTATCGAGTTGTAATTCTTGAGTTATAAATAAATAGAAGTGTGATGATCATCATTAATAGAGCATTGTCCTAAAAAAGAGAAAGAAAGAAAGGCCAAATAAAAAAAGAAAGGCCAAATAAAAAATAAAAAATAAAAAGGGACAATGCTACTATCCTTTTTCCACACTTGTGCTTCAAAGTAGCACCATGATCTTTATGATAGAGAGTCTCTTGTTTTGTCACTTTCATATACTAGTGGGAATTTTTCATTATAGAACTTGGCTTGTATATTCCAACAATGGGCCTCCTCAAGTGCCCTAGGTCTTCGTGAGCAAGCAAGTTGGATGCACACCCACTTAGTTTCTTTTGTTGAGCTTTCATACATTTATAGCTCTAGTGCATCTGTTGCATGGCAATCCCTACTCCTTGCATTGACATCAATTGATGGGCATCTCCCTAGCCCATTGATTAGTTGCGTTGATGTGAGACTTTCTCCTTTTTGTCTTCTCCACATAACCCCCTCATTATATTCTATTCCACCCACAGTGTTATATCCATGGCTCACGCTCATGTATTGCGTGAAAGTTGAAAAAAGTTTGAGATTACTAAAGTATGAAACAATTGCTTGGCTTGTCATCGGGGTTGTGCATGATGAGAGCATTCTTGTGTGGCGAAAATGGAGCATGACCAAACTATATGATTTTGTAGGGATGAACTTTCTTTGGCCATGTTATTTTGAGAAGACATGATTGCTTAGTTAGTATGCTTGAAGTATTATTATTTTATGTCAATATTAAACTTTTTTCTTGAATCTTATGGATCTGAACATTCATGCCACAATAAAGAGAAATACTTAGAGAAATATGTTAGGTAGCATCCCACATCAAAATTCTATTTTTATCATTTACCTACTTGAGGACGAGCAGGAATTAAGCTTGGGGATGCTGATATGTCTCCAACATATCTATAATTTTTTATTTCTCCATGCTATATTATCTTCTGTTTTGGAACTTATTGGGCTTTATTTTGTATTATTTTTTGGGACTAACCTATTGACCCAGAGCCCAGTGCCAGTTCCTGTTTTTCCCCTTGTTTTAGGGTTTCGAAGAAAAGGAATATCAAACAGAGTCCAAACGGAATGAAACCTTCGGAAAAGTTATTTCTGGAAAGAAAGCAATACAGGAGACTTGGAGTGCATATCAGGGGATCAACGAGGAAGCCACGAGGCAGGGGGTACACCCACCCCCCTGGGCGCCCTCCACCCTCGTGGGCCCCTCGTGGCTCCCCTGACGTACCTCTTCCACCTATATATATATATATCCATATACCCTAAAACGATCGGGGAGCACAATAGACCGGGAGTTCCGCCGCCAGAAGCCTCCGTAGCCACCAAAAGCCAATCTAGACCCATTCCGGCACCCTGCCGGAGGGGGAATCCTTCTCCGGTGGCCATCTTAATCATCCTGGTGCTCTCCATGACGAGGAGGGAGTTGTTCTCCCTCGGGGCTGAGGGTATGTACCAGTAGCTATGTGTTTAATCTCTCTCTCGTGTTCTTGAGGTGGTACGATCTTGATGTATCGTGAACTTTTCTATTATAGTTGGATCTTATGATGTTTTCTCCTCCCTCTACTCTCTTGTAATGGATTGAGTTTTCCCTTTGAAGTTATCTTATCGGATTGAGTCTTTAAAGATTTGAGAACACTTGATGTATGTCTTGTCGTGCGTATCTGTGGTGACAATGGGATATCACGTGATTCATTTGATGTATGTTTTGGCGATCAACTTGCGGGTTCCGCCCATGAACCTATGCATAGGGGTTGGCACACGTTTTGATCGTGATTCTCCGGTAGAAACTTTGGGGCACTCTTTGAGGTTCTATGTGTTGGTTGAATAGATGAATCTGAGATTGTGTGATGCATATCGTATAATCATACCCACGGATACTTGAGGTGACATTGGAGTATCTAGGTGACATTAGGGTTTTGGTTGATTTGTGTCTTAAGGTGTTATTCTAGTACAAACTCTAGGGTTGTTTGTGACACTTATAGGAATAGCCCAACGGATTGATTGGAAAGAATAACTTTGAGGTGGTTTCGTACCCTACCATAATCTCTTCGTTTGTTCTCTGCTATTAGTGACTTTGGAGTGACTCTTTGTTGCATGTTGAGGGATAGTTATGTGATCCAATTATGTTATTATTGTTGAGAGAACTTGCACTAGTGAAAGTATTAACCCTAGGCCTTGTTTCCTAGCATTGCAATACCGTTTCTGCTCACTTTTATCATTAGTTACCTTGCTGTTTTTATATTTTCAGATTACAAAAACCTTTATCTACCATCCATATACCACTTGTATCACCATCTCTTTGCTGAACTAGTGCACCTATACAATTTACCATTGTATTGGGTGTGTTGGGGACACAAGAGACTCTTTGTTATTTGGTTGCAGGGTTGCTTGAGAGAGACCATCTTCATCCTATGCCTCCCACGGATTGATAAACCTTAGGTCATCCACTTGAGGGAAATTTGCTACTGTCCTACAAACCTCTGCACTTGGAGGCCCAACAGCGTCTACAAGAAGAAGGTTGTGTAGTAGACATCACCCAGACACCACGTGATGATCGGGTGTGATAAGCTCTATGTCCATCTACAATAGGTGCAAGCCAGTTTTGCACACGCAGAATACCCATGTTAAACTTGACGAGCCTAGCATATGCAGATATGGCCTCGAAACACTGAGACTGAAAGGTCGAGCGTGAATCATATAGTAGATATGATCAACATAGTGATGTTCACCATTGAAAGCTACTCCATTTCACGTGATGATCGGTTATGGTTTAGTTGATATGGATCACGTGATCACTTAGAGGATTAGAGAGATGTCTATCTAAGTGGGAGTTCTTAAGTAATATGATTAATTGAACTTAAATTTATCATGAACTTAGTACCTGATAGTATCTTGCTTATCTATGTTGATTGTAGATAGATGGCCCGTGCTGTTGTTCCGTTGAATATTAACGCGTTCCTTGAGAAAGCAAAGTTGAAAGATGATGGTAGCAATTACACGGACTGGGTCCGTAACTTGAGGATTATCCTCATTGCTGCACAGAAGAGTTATGTCATGGAAGCACCGCTAGGTGCACCACCTGCGCCAGCAACTGCAGACATTGTGAATGCCCGGTAGTCACGTGTTGATGACTACTCGATAGTTCAGTGTGCCATGCTTTACGGCTTAGAACCGGGACTTCAACGACGTTTTGACCGTCATGGAGCATATGAGATGTTCCAGGAGTTGAAGTTAATATTTCAAAAGAATGCCCAGATTGAGAGATATGAAGTCTCCAATAAGCTCTACAACTGCAAGATGGAGGAGAATAGTTCTGTCAGTGAGCATATACTCAAGATGTCTGGGTACTGATTCAACTGGGAGTTAATCTTCCGGATGATAACGTCATTGACAGAATTCTTCAATCACTGCCACCAAGCTACAAAAGCCTCTTGATGAACTATAACATGCAAGGGATGGATAAGATGATTCCCGAGCTCTTCGCAATGCTAAAGGCTGCGGAGGTAGAAATCAAGAAGGAACATCAAGTGTTGATGGTCAATAAGACCACCAGTTTCAAGAAAAAAGGGCAAAGGGAAGAAGAAGGGGAACTTCAAGAAGAACAACAAACAAGTTGCTGCTCAAGAGAAGAAACCCAAGTCTGGACCTAAGCCTGAGACTAAGTGCTTATACTGCAAGCAGACTGGTCACTAGAAGCGGAACTGCCCCAAGTATTTGGCGGATAAGAAGGATGGCAAGGTGAACAAAGGTATATATGATATACATGTTATTGATGTGTACCTTACCAGAGCTCGCAGTAGCACCTGGGTATTTGATACTAGTTTTGTTGCTAATATTTGCAACTCAAAACAGGAACTACGGATTTAGCGAACACTGGCCAAGGACGAGGTGACGATGCGCGTGGGAAATGGTTCCAAAGTCGATGTGATCGGCGTCGGCACACTACCTCTACATCTACCTTCGAGATTAGTATTAGACCTAAATAATTGTTATTTGGTGCCAGCGTTGAGCATGAACATTATATCTAGATCTTGTTTGATGCGAGGCAGTTATTCATTTAAATCAGAGAATAATGGTTGTTCTATTTATATGAGTAATATCTTTTATGGTCATGCACCCTTGAAGAGTTGTCTATTTTTGATGGATCTCGATAGTAGTGATACACATATTCATAATGTTGAAGCCAAAAGATGCAGAGTTGATAATAATAGTGCAACTTATTTGTGGCACTGTCGTTTAGGTCATATCGGTGTAAAGCGCATGAAGAAACTCCATACTGATGGACTTTTGGAATCACTTGATTATGAATCACTTGGTACTTGCGAACCGTGCCTTATGGGCAAGATGACTAAAACGCCGTTATCTGGAACTATGGAGCGAGCAACTGATTTATTGGAGATCATACATACTGATGTATGTGGACAGATGAATATTGAGGCTCGCGGCGGGTATCATTATTTTCTCACCTTCACAGATGATTTAAGCAGATATGGGTATATCTACTTAATGAAACATAAGTCTGAAACATTTGAAAAGTTCAAAGAATTTCAGAGTGAAGTTGAAAATCATCGTAACAAGGAAATAAAGTTTCTACGATCTGATCGTGGAGGAGAATATTTGAGTTACGAGTTTGGTCTACATTTGAAACAATGCAGAATAGTTTCGCAACTCATGCCACCCGGAACACCACAGCGTAATGGTGTGTCCGAACATCGTAATCGTACTTTACTAGATATGGTGCGATCTATGATGTCTCTTACTGATTTACCGCTATCATTTTGGGGCTATGCTTTAGAGACGGCCGAATTCACGTTAAATAGGGCACCATCGAAATCCGTTGAGATGACGCCTTATGAACTGTGGTTTGGCAAGAAACCAAAGTTGTCGTTTCTTAAAATTTGGGGCTGCGATGCTTATGTGAAAAGCTTCAACCTGATAAGCTCAAACCCAAATCGGAGAAATGTGTCTTCATAGGATACCCAAAGGAGACTGTTGGGTACACCTTCTGTCACAGATCCGAAGGCAAGACTTTCATTGCTAAGAATGGATCCTTTCTAGAGAAGGAGTTTCTCTCGAAAGAAGTGAGTGGGAGGAAAGTAGAACTTGATGAGGTAACCATACCTGCTCCCTTATTGGAAAGTAGTTCATCACAAAAACCGGTTCCTGTGACGTCTATACCAATTAGTGAGGAAGTTAATGATGATGATCATGGAACTTCAGATCAAGTTGTTACTGAACCTCGTAGGTCAACCAGAGTAAGATCCGCACCAGAGTGGTACGGTAATCCTGTTCTGGAGGTTATGTTACTAGACCATGACGAACCTACGAACTATGAAGAAGCGATGGTGAGCCCAATTTCCGAAAAATGGCATGAGGCCATGAAATCTGAGATGGAATCCATGTATGAGAACAAAGTGTGGACTTTGGTTGACTTGCCCGATGATCGACAAGCCATTGAGAATAAATGGATCTTCAAGAAGAAGACTGACGCTAACGGTAATATTACTGTCTATAAAGCTCGACTTGTTGCGAAAGGTTTTCGACAAGTTCAAGGGATTGACTAAGACCTTCTCACCTATAGCGATGCTTAAGTCTGTCCGGATCATGTTAGCAATTGCCACATTTTATGATTATGAAATTTGGCAAATGGATGTAAAAACTGCATTCCTGAATGGATTTCTGGAAGAAGAGTTGTATATGATGCAACTGGAAGGTTTTGTCGATCCAAAGGGAGCTAACAAAGTGTGCAAGCTCCAGTGATCCATTTTATGGACTAGTGCAAGCCTCTCAGAGTTGGAATAAACACTTTGATAGTGTGATCAAAGCATTTGGTTTTGTACAAACTTTTGGAGAAGCATGTATTTACAAGAAAGTGAGTGGGAGCTATGTAGCATTTCTGATATTATATGTGGATGACATATTGCTGATTGGAAATGATATAGAATTTCTGGATAGCATAAAGCGATACTTGAATAAGAGTTTTTCAATGAAAGACCTCGGTGAAGCTGCTTATATATGTTGGAAATATGCCCTAGAGGTAATAATAAAAGGATTATTATTATATTTCCTTGTTCATGATGATTGTCTTTTATTCATGCTATAATTGTGTTATCCAGAAATCGTAATACATGTGTGAATAGATAGACACCAACATGTCCCTAGTAAGCCTCTAGTTGACTAGCTCGTTGATCAACAGATAGTCATGGTTTCCTGACTATGGACATTGGATGTCATTGATAACGAGATCACATCATTAGGAGAATGATGTGATGGACAAGACCCAATCTTAAACATAGCACAAGATCGTATAGTTCGTTTGCTAGAATTTTTCCAATGTCAAGTATCTTTTCCTTAGACCATGAGATCGTGTAACTCTCGGATACCGTAGGAGTGCTTTGGGTGTACCAAACGTCACAACGTAACTGGGTGACTATAAAGGTATACTACGGGTATCTCCGAAAGTGTCTGTTGGGTTGACACGGATCAAGACTGGGATTTGTCACTCCGTATGACGGAGAGGTATCTCTAGGCCCACTCGGTAATGCATCATCATAATGAGCTCAAAGTGACCAAGTGTCTGGTCACAGGATCATGCATTACGGTACGAGTAAAGTGACTTGCCGGTAATGAGATTGAACGAGGTATTGGGATACCGACGATCGAATCTCGGGCGAGTAACGTACCGATTGACAAAGGGAATTGTATACGGGATTGCTTGAATCCTCGACATCGTGGTTCATCCGATGAGATCATCGAGGAGCATGTGGGAGCCAACATGGGTATCCAGATCCCGCTGTTGGTTATTGACCGGAGAGCCGTCTCGGTCATGTCTACATGTCTCCCGAACCCGTAGGGTCTACACACTTAAGGTTCGGTGACGCTAGGGCTGTAGAGATATGAGTATGCAGTAATCCGAAAGTTGTTCGGAGTCCCGGATGAGATCCCGGACGTCACGTGGAGTTTCGGAATGGTCCGGAGGTGAAGAATTATATATAGGAAGTGCAGTTTCGGCCATCGGGAGAGTTTCGGGGTCACCGGTATTATACCGGGACAACCGGAAGGGTCCCTGGGGTCCACCGGGTGGGGCCACCCATCCTGGAGGGCCCCATGGGCTGAAGTGGGGAGGGAACCAGCCCATAGTGGGCTGGTGCGCCCCCCCCTGGGCCCCCCATGCGCCTAGGGTTGGGAACCCTAGGGGAGGGGGCGCCTCCACTTGCCTTGGGGGGCACTCCTCCCCCTTGGCCGCCGCCCCCCTAGGAGATCCCATCTCCTAGGGCCGGCGCACCCCCCCTAGGGGGCCTATATAAAGGAGGGGGAGGGAGGGCAGCCGCACCCCAAGCCTTGGCGCCTCCCTCTCCCCTGCTACACCTCTCCCTCTCGCAGAAGAACGGCGAAGCCCTGCTACGATCACTGCTGCATCCACCACCACGCCGTCGTGCTGCTGGATCTTCATCAACCTCTCCTCCCCCCTTGCTGGATCAAGAAGGAGGAGACGTCTTCCCAACCGTATGTGTGTTGAACGCGGAGGTGCCGTCCGTTTGGCGCTTGGTCATCGGTGATTTGAATCACGACGAGTATGACTCCATCATCCACGTTCTCTTGAACGCTTCCGCGCACGATCTACAAGGGTATGTAGATGCACTCCGATCACTCGTTGCTAGATGAACTCATAGATAAATCTTGGTGAAACCGTAGAATTTTTTTTGTTTTATGCAACGTTCCCCAACAGTGGCATCATGAGCTAGGTCTATGCGTAGTTCTCTTTGCACGAGTAGAACACAATTTGTCATGGGCGTAGATGTTGTCAACTTTCTTGCCGCTACTAGTCTTATTTTGCTTCAGCGGTATTGTGGGATGAAGCGGCCCGGACCGACCTTACACGTACGCTTACGTGAGATAGGTTCCACCGACTGACATGCACTAGTTGCATAAGGTGGCTAGCGGGTGTCTGTCTCTCCCACTTTAGTTGGAGCGGATTCGATGAAAAGGGTCCTTATGAAGGGTAAATAGAAGTTGATAAATCACGTTGTGGCTTTTACGTAGGTAAGAAAACGTTCTTGCTAGAACCCTATTGCAGCCACGTAAAACTTGCAACAACAATTAGAGGACGTCTAACTTGTTTTTGCAGCAAGTGTTTTGTGATGTGATATGGCCAAAGTTGTGATGAATGATGAATGATATATATGTGATGTATGAGATCATGTTCTTGTAATAGGAATCACGACTTGCATGTCGATGAGTATGACAACCGGCAAGAGCCATAGGAGTTGTCTTTATTTTTTGTATGACATGCGTGTCATTGAGAAACGCCATGTAAATTACTTTACTTTATTGCTAAACGTGTTAGCCAAAGTAGTAGAAGTAATAGTTGGCGAGCAACTTCATGGAGACACAATGATGGAGATCATGGTGTCATGCCGGTGACAAGATGATCATGGAGCCCCAAGATGGAGATCAAAGGAGCTATATGATACTGGCCATATCATGTCACTATTATTTGATTGCATGTGATGTTTATCATGTTTTTGCATCTTGTTTACTTAGAACGACGGTAGTAAATAAGATGATTCCTCATAATAATTTCAAGAGAGTGTCCCCCCTAACTGTGCGCCGTTGCGACAGTTCGTTGTTTCGAAGCACCACGTGATGATCAGGTGTGATAGATTCCAACGTTCACATACAACGGGTGTAAGATAGATTTACACATGCAAACACTTAGGTTGACTTGACGAGCCTAGCATGTACAGACATGGCCTCGGAACACAGAAGACCGAAAGGTCGAGCATGAGTCGTATAGAAGATATGATCAACATGAAGATGTTCACCGATGTTGACTAGTCCGTCTCACGTGATGATCGGACACGGCCTAGCTAACTCGGATCATGTTACACTTAGATGACTGGAGGGATGTCTATCTGAGTGGGAGTTCATTAATTTGATTAGATGAACTTAATTATCATGAACTTAGTCTAAAATCTTTACAATATGTCTTGTAGATCAAATGGCCAACGTTGTCCTCAACTTTAACGCGTTCCTAGAGAAAACCAAGCTGAAAGACGATGGCAGCAATTATACGGACTGGGTCCGGAACCTGAGGATCATCCTCATAGCTGCAAAGAAAGATTATGTCCTAGAAGCACCGCTAGGTGACGCACCCATCCCACAGAACCAAGACGTTATGAACGCTTGGCAGACACGTGCTGATGATTACTCCCTCGTTCAGTGCGGCATGCTTTACAGCTTAGAACCGGGGCTCCAAAAGCGTTTTGAGAGACACGGAGCATATGAGATATTCGAAGAGCTGAAAATGGTTTTTCAAGCTCATGCCCGGGTCGAGAGATATGAAGTCTCCGACAAGTTCTTCAGCTGTAAGATGGAGGAAAATAGTTCTGTCAGTGAGCACATACTCACTATGTCTGGGTTACATAACCGCTTGACTCAGCTGGGAGTTAATCTCCCGGATGACGCGGTCATTGACAGAATCATTCAGTCGCTTCCACCGAGCTACAAGAGCTTTGTGATGAACTTCAATATGCAGGGGATGGAAAAGACCATTCCTGAGGTATTTTCAATGCTGAAATCAGCAGAGGTAGAAGTCAAAAAGGAACATCAAGTGTTGATGGTGAATAAAACCACTAAGTTCAAGAAAGGCAAGGGTAAAAAGAACTTCAAGAAAGACGGCAAAGGAGTTGCCGCGCCTGGTAAGCAAGCTGCCGGGAAGAAGCCAAAGAATGGACCCAAGCCCGAGATTGAGTGCTTTTATTGCAAGGGAAGTGGTCACTGGAAGCGGAACTGCCCCAAATACTTAGCGGACAAGAAGGCCGGCAACACGAAAGGTATATGTGATATACATGTAATTGATGTGTACCTTACTAGTATTCGTAGTAGCTCCTGGGTATTTGATACCGGTGTGGTTGCTCACATTTGTAACTCAAAGCAGGAGCTGTGGAATAAGCGGAGACTGGCGAAGGACGAGGTGACGATGCGCGTCGGGAATGGTTCCAAGGTCGATGTGATCGCCGTCGGCACGCTACCTCTACATTTACCTACGGGATTAGTTTTAAACCTCAATAATTGTTATTTAGTACCAGCTTTGAGCATGAAATTGTATCAGGATCTCGTTTAATTCGAGATGGCTACTCATTTAAATCCGAGAATAATGGTTGTTCTATTTATATGAGAGATATGTTTTATGGTCATGCTCCTATGGTGAATGGTTTATTCTTAATGAATCTCGAGCGTAATGCTACACATATTCATAGTGTGAATACCAAAAGATGTAAGGTTGATAATGATAGTCCCACATACTTGTGGCACTGCCGCCTTGGTCACATAGGTGTCAAACGCATGAAGAAGCTCCATGCAGATGGACTTTTAGAGTCTCTTGATTACGAATCATTTGACACGTGCGAACCATGCCTCATGGGTAAGATGACCAAGACTCCGTTCTCAGGAACAATGGAGCGAGCAACCAACTTATTGGAAATCATACATAATGATGTGTGCGGTCCAATGAGTGTTGAGGCTCGCGGTGGTTATCATTATCATCTCACCCTCACTGATGACTTGAGTAGATATGGGTATGTCTACTTAATGAAACACAAGTCTGAGACCTTTGAAAAGTTCAAGGAATTTCAGAGTGAGGTTGAGAATCAACGTGACAGAAAAATCAAGTTCTTGCGATCAGATCGTGGAGGAGAATACTTGAGTCACGAATTTGGCACACACTTAAGAAAATGTGGAATAGTTTCACAACTCATGCTGCCTGGAACACCTCAGCGTAATGGTGTGTCCGAACATCGTAATCGCACTCTATTAGATATGGTGCGATCTATGATGTCTCTTACCGATTTACCGCTGTCATTTTGGGGCTATGCTTTAGAGACTGCCGCATTCACTTTAAATAGGGCTCCATCAAAATCCGTTGAGACAACACCGTATGAATTATGGTTTGGGAAGAAACCTAAGCTATCGTTTCTAAAAGTTTGGGGATGCGATGCTTATGTCAAGAAACTTCAACCTGAAAAGCTCGAACCCAAGTCGGAAAAATGCGTCTTCATAGGATACCCTAAAGAAACTATTGGGTATACCTTCTACCTCAAATCCGAAGGCAAGATCTTTGTTGCCAAGAATGGGTCCTTTCTAGAGAAAGAGTTTCTCTTGAAAGAAATAAGTGGGAGGAAAGTAGAACTTGATGAAGTATTACCTCTTGAACCGGTAAGTAGCACAGCTCAAGAAAATGTTCCTGAGGTGCCTGCACCGACTAGAGAGGAAGTTAATGATGATGATCATGAAACTTCAGATCAAGTTGCTACTGAACTTCGTAGGTCCACAAGGACACGTTCCGCACCAGAGTGGTACGGCAACCCTGTCTTAGAAATCATGTTGTTGGACAACGGTGAACCTTCGAACTATGAAGAAGCGATGGCGGGCCCGGATTCCGACAAATGGCTGGAAGCCATGAAATCCGAGATAGGATCCATGTATGAAAACGAAGTATGGACTTTGACTGACTTGCCCGATGATCGGCGATCCATAGAAAATAAATGGATCTTTAAGAAGAAGACAGACGCGGATGGTAATGTGACCATCTATAAAGCTAGGCTTGTCGCTAAGGGTTATCGACAAGTTCAAGGGGTTGACTACGATGAGACTTTCTCTCCCGTAGCAAAGCTGAAGTCCGTCCGAATCATGTTAGCAATTGCCGCATACTATGATCATGAGATATGGCAAATGGACGTCAAAACGGCATTCCTTAATGGTAATCTTAAGGAAGAACTGTATATGATGCAGCCGGAAGGTTTTGTCGACCCTAAGAATGCTAACAAGGTATGCAAGCTCCAGCGATCCATTTATGGGCTGGTGCAAGCATCTCGGAGTTGGAACATTCGCTTTGATGAGATGATCAAAGCGTTTGGGTTTATGCAGACTTATGGAGAAGCCTGCGTTTACAAGAAAGTGAGTGGGAGCTCTGTAGCATTTCTCATATTATATGTAGATGACATACTTTTGATGGGAAATGATATAGAACTTTTGGACAGCATTAAGGCCTACTTGAATAAGAGTTTTTCAATGAAGGACCTTGGAGAAGCTGCATATATATTAGGCATCAAGATCTATAGAGATAAATCAAGACGCCTCATAGGTCTTTCACAAAGCACATACCTTGATAAGATATTGAAGAAGTTCAATATGGATCAGTCTAAGAAGGGGTTCTTGCCTGTGTTACAAGGTGTGAAATTGAGCTCAGCTCAATGTCCGACCACGGCAGAAGATATAGAAGAGATGGGTGTCATCCCCTATGCCTCAGCCATAGGGTCTATTATGTATGCCATGCTGTGTACCAGACCTGATGTAAACCTTGCCGTAAGTTTGGTAGGAAGATACCAAAGTAATCCCGGCAAGGAACACTAGACAGCGGTCAAGAATATCCTAAAGTACCTGAAAAGGACCAAGGACATGTTTCTCGTTTATGGAGGTGACGAAGAGCTCGTCGTAAAGGGTTACGTCGATGCTAGCTTCGACACAGATCTGGATGACTCTAAGTCATAAACCGGATACGTGTATATGTTGAATGGAGGAGCAGTAAGCTGGTGCAGCTGCAAGCAGAGCGTCGTGGCGAGATCTACATGTGAAGCGGAGTACATGGCAGCCTCGGAGGCAGCGCATGAAGCAATTTGGGTGAAGGAGTTCATCACCGACCTAGGAGTCATACCCAATGTGTCGGGGCCGATCAAACTCTTCTGTGACAACACTGGAGCTATTACACTTGCCAAGGAGCCCAGGTTTCACAAGAAGACAAGGCACATCAAGCATCACTTCAACTCCATTCGTGAAAATGTTCAAGATGGAGACATAGATATTTGTAAAGTACATACGGATCTGAATGTCGCAGATCCGTTGACTAAACCTCTTCCTAGGGCAAAACATGATCAACACCAGAACTCTATAGGTGTTCGATTCATCACAATGTAACTAGATTATTGACTCTAGTGCAAGTGGGAGACTGTTGGAAATATGCCCTAGAGGCAATAATAAAAGGATTATTATTATATTTCCTTGTTCATGATAATTGTCTTTTATTCATGCTATAATTGTGTTATCCGGAAATCGTAATACATGTGTGAATACATAGACACCAACATGTCCCTAGTAAGCCTCTAGTTGACTAGCTCATTGATTAATAGATAGTCATGGTTTCCTGACTATGGACATTGGATGTCATTGATAATGAGATCACATCATTAGGAGAATGATGTGATGGACAAGACCCAATCTTAAACATAGCACAAGATCGCATAGTTCGTTTGCTAGAGTTTTTCCAATGTCAAGTATCTTTTCCTTAGACCATGAGATCGTGTAACTCCCGGATACCGTAGGAGTGCTTTGGGTGTACCAAACATCACAACGTAACTGGGTGACTATAAAGGTATACTACGGGTATCTCCGAAAGTGTCTGTTGGGTTGACACGGATCAAGACTGGGATTTGTCACTCCGTATGACGGAGAGGTATCTCTAGGCCCACTCGGTAATGCATCATCATAATGAGCACAAAGTGACCAAGTGTCTGGTCACGGGATCATGCATTACGGTACGAGTAAAGTGACTTGCCGGTAATGAGATTGAACGAGGTATTGGGATACCGACGATAGAATCTCGGGCAAGTAACGTACCGATTGACAAAGGGAATTGTATACGGGATTGCTTGAATCCTCGACATCGTGGTTCATCCGATGAGATCATCGAGGAGCATGTGGGAGCCAACATGGGTATCCAGATCCCGCTGTTGGTTATTGACCGGAGAGCCGTCTCGGTCATGTCTACATGTCTCCCGAACCCGTAGGGTCTACACACTTAAGGTTCGGTGATGCTAGGGTTGTAGAGATATGAGTATGTAGTAATCCGAAAGTTGTTCGGAGTCCCGGATGAGATCCCGGACGTCACGTGGAGTTCCGGAATGGTCCAGAGGTGAAGAATTATATATAGAAAGTGCAGTTTTGGCCATCGGGAGAGTTTCGGGGTCACCGGTATTGTACGGGGACAACCGGAAGGGTCCCGGGGGTCCACCGGGTGGGGCCACCCATCCCGGAGGGCCCCATGGGCTGAAGTGGGGAGGGAACCAGCCCATAGTGGGCTGGTGCGCCCCCCCCCCCTTATGCCCCCATGCGCCTAGGGTTGGGAACCCTAGGGGAGGGGGCGCCTCCACTTGCCTTGGGAGGCACTCCTCCCCCTTGGCCGCCGCCCCCCTAGGAGATCCCATCTCCTAGGGCCGGTGCACCCCCCTAGGGGGCCTATATAAAGGAGGGGGGAGGGAGGGCAGCCGCACCCCAAGCCTTGGCGCCTCCCTCTCCCCTGCTACACCTCTCCCTCTCGCAGAAGAACGGTGAAGCCCTGCTGCGATCACTGCTACATCCACCACCACGCCGTCGTGCTGCTGGATCTTCATCAACCTCTCCTACCCCTTGCTGGATCAAGAAGGAGGAGACGTCTTCCCAACCGTATGTGTGTTGAACGCGGAGGTGCCGTCCGTTCGGCGCTTGGTCATCGGTGATTTGAATCACGACGAGTACGACTCCATCATCCACGTTCTCTCGAACGCTTCCGCGCGCGATCTACAAGGGTATGTAGATGCACTCCGATCACTCGTTGCTAGATGAACTCATAGATAGATCTTGGTGAAACCGTAGAATTTTTTTTGTTTTCTGCAACGTTCCCCAACAATATAGTGGGCATCAAGATCTATAGAGATAGCTTAAGACACTTAATTGGACTTTCACAAAGCACATACCTTGACAAAGTTTTGAAGAAGTTCAAAATGGATCAAGCAAAGAAAGGGTTCTTGCCTGTGTTACAAGGTGTGAAGTTGAGTAAGACTCAATGCCCGACCACTGTAGAAGATAGAGAGAAGATGAAAGATGTTCCCTATGCTTCAGCCATGGGCTCTATCATGTATGAAATGATGTGTACCAGACCTGATGTGTGCCTTGCTATAAGTCTAGCAGGGAGGTACCAAAGTAATCCAGGAGTGGATCACTGGACAGCGGTCAAGAACATCCTGAAATACCTGAAAAGGACTAAGGATATGTTTCTTGTTTATGTAAAGAGCTCATTGTAAATGGTTACGTTGATGCAAGCTTTGACACTGATCCGGATGATTCTAAATCACAAATCGGATACGTGTTTACATTGGACGGTGGAGCTGTCAGTTGGTGCAGTTCTAAACAAAGCGTTGTGGCGGGATCTACGTGTGAAGCGGAGTACATAGCTGCTTCGGAAGCAGCAAATGAAGGAGTCTGGATGAAGGAGTTCATATCCGATCTAGGTGTCATACCTAGTGCATCGGGTCCAATGAAAATCTTTTGTGACAATACTGGAGCAATTGCCTTAGCAAAGGAATCCAGATTTCACAAGAGAACCAAGCACATCAAGAGACGCTTCAATTCCATCCGGGATCTAGTTCAGGTGGGAGACATAGAAATTTGCAAGATACATACGGATCTGAATGTTGCAGACCCGTTGACTAAGCCTATATCAATCTAATTGGTATCATGTGAACCCTGTGAATCCATATCAATTTCATAGACCACATCTTTTCTCAGTGCACATTTGGCTATAGGACAATCGTCCTCCGGTGTTTCTTCTTTAATCCTGTAGTACAGATGTGTTGGTCTGGCAACAACAAGCATAGAGTCAGACACGACTTGTTACTAAGCACGGTCATCAATAATGTGAACAAAGATTCACAGGGTAACACATACTTCATAAGTAGATTGTATTAGTAAGAATAAGAAGTAGTACCATACTACCAAATCTAGAACAACATGCTATATTAAGAAGAAGAAATCATTCAATTGTGAAAACAACACACAAGATTTAATATGAACCTGCATACTAAATTACTATAACCCTAGATAGAACTAGCTACAATACCCCATATAACACGACTAATTTATTAAGAACTACATACTAAATTGGTACAATCCTAGATAGAATTAGATGATGTATATAGCCTACAATTTGATTACTTCTTTCAAAGAACAACATGTTTTTTTGAAAGATCCAGCTATTGCTGGATTTTTCATTGATCATAGCAGAAAGCAGTGGGAAAAACAAAGTTGGTGTAGTTCCTAGGATCGATGTTTTAGGGTGTGCCACAACCGGTCAACACCCAAAGAAGGGGGAGGGTTTATCTCTCAAGGGGGGTCCCCAAAGGGGCTCTCTAAGCACGTAGCTCCTGTGATTCTCCATAGCTCGATGCTGTCTCTGATGCAGTTGATGATTCTTGGCACACATGGGAGTTGCTTCCTGAAAGTGCAATGGTTTCTCTCCTGCCATATCTCCCAGCAAGCGAGCCAACACAGAGTCCGAACGCCTTTGCGCCATTGCTGCTGTGTGCGCTCCAGGTTCCCTTGGACAATCATGGTGGAGCTATGGTGGCTCCTACTCCCGGTCGGGGCGAGAGCTGAGCCGCCGTGCCACCGTCCCAGCTCGGCCCAGACACGTCCGGCCACCTGGCAGTCCCAGAAAAGGTGACTCAAGGACTCCAAATTTCTGACGCATAACTGGCAGAAGTAGGCGTTGGTCCATCCCCGCCGCTGCAGCCGGTCGTTGCACCATAGCCGATTCTGCAGGAGCAACCAGGCGAAGAATTTGATCTTGCCAGGCGCCCAGGCCTTCCATACCAGTCGATCGAACTGGGTGACCGTTCTTCCTTGGAACTGCGTCAGGTAGGCTGACCTTGCTGAGTACTGTCCGGAGCTCGCTGTGCACCACGTCAGGCCATCAGGCGCCTCCGGCTGCAGGTGCGCGCCCGCCCCTTGAAGCCGGCGGTGGAGGGTGAGGACGTCTGGCAGAAGGTGCAGGTTTTCGCCGTGCCCGAGGTCGCGGATCCACATGTCATCACCGAGGGCCTCCTTGACCGATCTATTCTTGCGTCGTGAATGGCTGAACAGCCTTGGGAATTGCTGCGAGAGGCAGCCGTGGCTGATCCAGGGGGAGATCCAGAAGGAGGCCCGAGCCCCGTCCCCGATCGCCACCCTGGTGGAGGCTGCGAACAGCGCCTTGTCAGCTTCGTCGCAAGGCAGGTCTGTGCCCACCCACGGCCGCTCCGGGTGGTGCCAGGTGGTACACAGCCAGCGCAAACGCAGCGCTCTGCCGAAGCGCTGCAGGTCAGGAATGCCCAGTCCCCCAGCTCCGTCGGGGCGTAGATTGTAGGCCAGTTTACCTTGCAGCTGGCACCCGAAATCTCCTCATCCTGGCGCCAGAGAAAACGCCGCCTGCACTTGTCTATCTCCTTGATGATCTTCTTTGGGACCCACAGGGCAGTGAGGGCGAAGGTTGGCATGGCGCTCAACACGCATCGGACGAGGACGCGGCGCCCAGCCAGTGGCAGAAGCTTGCCCTTCCAACCCGCGAGCCTTGCCTTGATTCTGTCGATGATGAAATGTAAATGGGACAATCTCAGGCGGCCCGTAGAGACTGGCAGCCCGAGATATTTGATGGGGAATGGGGCGATGGAGCCAGCAAAACCCTGGAGCACGTCGCCGACGTTGATGCTCTCGCATCGGATCAGCGAGACCGTGGACTTGGCTGGGTTGATGCAAAGTCCCGTCGCCTTACCAAAGTCGCTGAAGATTTGTAGCAGAGAGTTCACTTCTTCACGTCTAGGGTTTATGAAGATGACAACGTCGTCAGCGTAGAGACTGACGCGGAGCGCGAGATCATGGCCAGGTAGATGATGCAGCAGCTGTTGCTCTACTGTTGCCTCAATGAGGTGGTGCAGCGGGTCAATGGCTAGAATGAATAGGAAGGGGGAGAGCGGGTCGCCCTGGCGCAATCCGCGGAGGTGGAGGATTCCAGGGCCTGTCGAGCCGTTGAGCGAGACCGCAGAGGAAGCCAAGGCTAGCAGACGAGCCACCCAAATCGCGCCAACGCGCACTAAACCCTAGCTGCTGCAGTAGCTCCAGTAGGTATTCCCAGGAGACTGTGTCGAACGCCTTTGCTATATCTAGCTTAACTAGTAACCCTAGCGTCTTGCGGCGGTGGAGAGCTCGAATGGAGTTTTGCACGAAGAGAAAACTGACTGGATGCATTTGGATTTCAGGAAAGCCGTCTGCGCCGGTGAGATGATGGAGCCGATGACCGATGCTAGCCTAATGGAGAGAACTTTGGAGATAAGCTTGGCTACTGAGTGGATCAAACTGATTGGTCTGAAGTGGGAGATCTCCGTTGCCCCATCCTTCTTAGGCAGGAGGATGATCGTGGCCTTGTTGATCGTCGACAAATCGCCGCCGGAGAGGTTGTAGAATTGGTGGAAGGCGGTCATGACGTCGGCCTTGATGATGGACCAACACGAGCGGAAGAAGGTGTCGTTGAAGCCGTCCGGGCCCAGGGACTTCTCCTGCGGGGACTTGCAGATCGCAGTCCACACCTCGTCCTCGGTGAAAGGGTTATCGAGGCCGACTGCCGGCAGGGACGGCAGCTGGATGGACCCCCAATTGATGGTACGAGTGCGAGGCGATGAGGAACCCAATGTGGAGCGGAAGTGCTCATGGATGATCCGCTCTTTGTCGCCGTGGGAGGTGGCAACAGAGTCTTGGGTGTGCAGCGCATGGATGAAGTTTTTCTGGCGCCGCGAGTTGATCTTTGCCTGGAAGAATGCCAACTTTGCTTCTCCCACGCGCAGCCAGGTGAGGCGCGAGGCCTGTCTCCTCCGAGTCCTCTCAATGGCAGCGAGTCCGAGGACACACATTTTAAGCTTTTTCCGTAACTGCAGCTCCTCTAATGTTAGCTGTCTACTTTCCTGAGCTATGTCAAGGCGGAGCACGATTTCATTTGCAATGTGCATTTGGAGCTTTGTCTCGCTGAAGAAACCCTTGGCCCAAATCTTCAGGTCACGGGCCACTCGAGCTAGCTTAGTGCTGATCCGCTTGAAGGCGCAGCTAGAGGCCACCAGGTGATCCCACGCCCTGTGCACCGTGGTGTGGAAGTGAGGGAATTTCGGCAAGAACGACTCGAAACGAAAGCGAGCCGCGCGGCGAGGCGCCTCCGCCTCCGCCAGCAGCAGTGGGCAGTGGTCGAAGCAGGAGGTAGATGGGGCATGAAGGAGGTAGGATGAAAACATGGATGCCCAGGCCGTGGTGCAGAAGAATTTGTCTATGCTGACGAGGGTTGGTGACACGCGCTCGTTGCTCCAGGTGAATCTTCTGTTCTTGCACTTAATCTCCTTGAGACCAGCCGCGTCGATCGCAGCACGAAACTTTCCCATGATCCTATGATTAATGTTGGTGTTGTTCTTGTCGTGTGCCTCATATATCATGTTGAAATCACCGTTGATGAGCCATGGGGCGTCCGGCGAAGGAGCAGCCCGCGCCAGTTCAGCCAGGAAGTCGTTCTTCCTTCCGTCGTCGACCGGCCCGTAGACGGAGGTGAGCCAGAATGTAGCCCTGCTAGCGATAATGGTGATCTTGGCAGTGATTGAGAAGCAACCGACGGCCTGAGAGAGCACCTCTACTCTGTTTCTGTCCCAGAAGATTGCGACTCCTCCCCTTGTGCCCATGGCAGGGAGGACGGCGCAGTCGGCGAGCCGCGTTCCTCCCATCTCCCTAACTAGGGCCCTACTCCACTCGTCGATTTTCGTTTCTTGCAGGCATAGGATGGCCAGCTTGTGCGCCTCCGCCGTCTCCAAAACTACTTCCCGCCGTGCCGGCAAGTTCAAACCTCGCACGTTCCAACTCATAATCGGGCAATTGGGATCACTCATGGGGAAACAGATGGTAGCTCCGACGACTACAACTACAAGAAGAAAACAAAGACAGATACACCACCATCGGTCCGGGGGATCGCCAGCGGCCACCAATAGGCCCCAAATTCCGCCGGCGAACAGCTACACCTCGCTCTCTGAAGAGACCTACACTATTACACTGCATGAAGAAACCTGACACGTCCCAGCCGAGCGCATGGGGCCGCCGGAGACTACTACGGCTAAGGGACACTAACATGGAGAGGTGGTGGCCTGTGAGGCCTCTCCGTCAGGACCGTGCATGCCCGCGACAATCTTGAGCGCTGCGGCGTCGAGGTTCGTGAGCTTCGCGATGACCTTGATGTCGGAGTCGGACAGTGGCTCGTCGAAACGGCGGATGAGCGCCTCCGCCGCCTTGGCCGTCATGGTTTCTTTGGGCCCGAGGATGCTAAGGCCGTGGACGATGCGGAGCATTGCCCGCTGGCTGACCGGAACGGTGGACGGGTTCTTCGCCTGGCGGGCGCTCTGGCGGGTCGGCACTGCGGCAGGCCTGGGGCGGGCGGGCGTCTTGGCTCTGGCAGGAGGCTTGCCCAGGGCGGATGGCGCAGCAGGGGCAAACAGCTGGCCCGCCCCCTCCCCGCCCTCGCCGGCGATCTGCAGGTGGCAAACCTGGGAGGTCACCGCGCCGAGCTGCACAGCATGGGTGGTGGCCGGACTGGGGGAGTGGCGCGCGAGTGAGAGGGCCGGACCCATGTCGATGACGTCGTCGCAGCCGCTACCAGCTCCCTCTTGGTCAGTGAAGCGGAGTGGCTTGTCCACCGCTGCCGCCGCCCGCGCGTCCACCCTTGGTGGAGGCGGCAACACCTTGTCGGCCACGTCGAGGAAGGCGCCCACCGGATCGTCCTCCTGCGCGCCACCCGGAGCACGAGGCAGAGGCCGGGGCGGCGCGAGCAACGGGATGGCAGAGGCCGCCGGCACGCGCGAGGAGGACGCCCCGCGGGAGCGGCTGGAGCCCGTTCTGGCCCCAGAGCGGCTCTCCCTTGGGGCGCAGTCGACGCGCCTGTCCTTGGAGGAACCGTGTCCGCGACGCGAGGTTGGGGTGCGGCTGCGCGCAGGGGCGGGTGGAGGCGCGGCCGGCTCCTTGCCGCGGCTCCGCCCGAGAAGCGTGTCCTTCCAAGACCGTCGCTGGCCAGCGCCGTCGTCGCCGTCGTGGCTGCGCCTGTGGCCCACGGAGGGCATGCCCTTGCAGCCCGAGGACGCCACCTGCGCGGGCGGACGAAGGCGCTGCCCCAGGACTTGCGATGGCCTGCCGTCCTCCACTCCGGCCACCCAGCCCCCCGCGTGCGGGAAGCGCGGGTACGGGCGATCGTCGTCGGAGGAGGATGGGAGTCCGCTCTGCCCGGAGTAGGAGGAGCGCGGGGACAGGGGCAAGCACGACCCATACGCCCCTGAAAAAAAACGGCCCATACGGTCAGATATGCTTTCCAAAAATGCTCAAAAACACTTAAAGAATTGCTAAAAAAAAAGGTATGCTTTCTCAAAAAAAAAGGCCAGGTATGCCATTGACATCGAGTCGGCGACAGTCGAAATCCCACCCCTCCACGTCTCCATCGTCCTGTTTCTTTCTCCCTCTCCCCTCCGAATCCAAAGCTCCAAACTGAACCCCCCACAAAATCTCTCCTCCCAGGTGTCACCGCCGTGCCCTAGAGGCCACCGCCGACGTCTCAGCCCCCACACCCCCTGCCCCTCTCACGCGCGTCACCGCCACCGCCGTTCCCGTTCTACCTCAGCGCGACCCTGGTGTCTCCGCTCCCGCACGCCGTTCGTCATGCTGGACATTGGGTTTTAAGGTATCAGCCTTTTTTTTCTTCCTGTCCAGCCCCCACGAATTCTGGGTCGGTTGCGCACCATCTAGATCCGCCCCTTAGTGACGGCCGTTACGCATTAATTCCAGTTACCATCGTTAGGTTTCTAGCAGAGCAGCAGGCGAGCTCTGTGCTGTATTATCTCTAGGGTTTATACCCCGATAATTTGTTTTCGTGTGCTTATGCTCTTTCTAATCTAGAGATTATCGTTCTGTAATTGAGGTTCCAGCAAAATATTTAGTGCTGATGTGCCATTTTGAGTTTGCTTGGCAGCTTGGCGTGACTGTCCACATCTGGCTTGCGGAGAAAAGGAATGGAGCACATGGAGAATGAGAGCCACGAGGGGAAAAAGCAGGATGAAGAGGGGCATCATAACAATGAGGTGAGAATGGTAGAACTCAAGTAACAATGATACGAAATGAGTAGCCTCAAAATGTGTAACCGCCTGCCTGATATTTTACTGATGTTCCAACCTTGTAGTTAAAACTTACTAATTCCTGTCCTTCCACAGTGTTACTATCGTCAGTATGTTTCACTATGTTTGTATTCTGTAGAATTTTGGATTACCTCTATATCTTGTGAGTAAATGATTTTAAAAGTTGTGAGGATTGTTATTCAGTAGTGACGATGTATTTGAATTTCATAATATCATTAACCTTTTTATATATGATACTGCAGTACCCCTGTAGTCTAACTTGATTAGGTTTCTCGTGCTTGGCTAACAATAGTTAACAAAAGGTAGGGTACACCCTATGTAGAGCCCACCTTTGAAAGTATTACAGTTGTGTCAGGTTCAAGACAAAGTGATTAAGGGTAGTTGCTTGACATTATTTGGTGTAAATTCTCTCCTATTGCCTCTTTATTCCCATGTCACCGTGAGCAAGCTGCCCAAATGCCTTTAAGAAGATGCCAAGTGCATTTTAAATCAAGGAAAAATGTTTTGGCAACATCACACCAATTAAATAAATGGCCTTGTGCACTTAGCTTCTTTTCTCTCGCGCATCTTTAAAAGCCTGGGTAGAATTAATCAGTCATTGTATATGTTGCAATCTTCGTACTTCTTCAAGTTCAAAATTTCTGATTTGTTCTAAATGTTGATTGTTTGTAGGTGGTCCGTCTTGAAGAATACAAGAAGCTTATTGACGTAAAGACGGCTCTCCGCCAGAGTAACCTAAACCCTGAGAGGCCTGGTACTTCCATTGTTCTTTGAGTAATGCCTATTTAATGGAAGTTCTAGTGATTTGCTTAGTCTAACCAGGACGAATTGAAATTCACATAGTAAAGTGTTACGTCCTATCTAAACGAAGTTCATAAGATCTTGATGTTGCAGAACTCGGTAGGTAGATGAGTTGGTTCCTACTATGTGCAAGAAAAGTTTATTGCGATACTCTTCCTAGGACTAAATCAGTAGCACATTCATTTAGACTTAATTTGCAACTCAGTGATACATATCCATTAAACATGTAGGTGGTAATACTAAAAATAATGAAATGGAGCTTCTTAGAGGCAGGGCAGTGTTTAGAGTTACTCATACATACCCACGCATCCTATAAAAACATGGTTTGGAATGTGAACCATGCTTTGCTTTGGTAGCTACTAGCTAGTTCACACGTGTAGGTTTAGAAATCAAATTGTTTCACAGTTTTCTCGTTGGCTAGCATCCTTGTTAAAGAGCATGGAATTCTCTTGGACCAATCCTTGTTAAAGAGCATGGAATTCTCTTGGACCAAGCATTCATTGATCCCCTATAGCTTATAGTGACACAACTTTCCATGCGGTTGTACAAACAACCTAATGTGCCTGCCTGCTGGAACAGTGTTCATTATGTCTGTTTTTTTCCTCTATCTATTCTTTTCCGGATGTTTTGCTCACCTGAGTCTTGAATGTACAAGTTTCTATCTTGATACATGGAATACATAATTATGACGTGGTCAATCATTCATTTTAGATGCAAGTCACCTGAGAACTCTTGATTCCAGTATTAAGCGCAACACAGCAGTTATCAAGAAGCTCAAAGCGATAAACGATGAACAAAAGGATGGCTTAATGGAAGAATTGAAAAGTGTGAATCTAAGCAAATTTGTCAGTGAAGCAGTTTCTTACATTTGTGAGGCCAAACTTCGTTCTGCTGATATACAAGCTGCTGTTCAGGTATAGTAGTTACAGTACCTCCTAGTCTTGAACTCTTAATGCATTCTTAGGTTCTGTCTCACATCCCTGCTCACCATATTTGATTATATAAACTTTTTACCATGTCTTAAATCAGTTGTTTCTATTGATTACAGAATCTCCTGTCCATGAGTGGGTTTGTGCTTGTATGGATGGATGCTCCCACTACCTCAGTCGCGAAATGTGCCCTTAGATCTGTGCGCACTCTGTCACACTACGTTTCTAGTAGGGTGAGAGAATGTGCACAGATCTGAAGGCATTGTTTCATGGTTGAGATAGTGGGAGCAACCACCGATACATGTACAATGGTTTTCCTTATCTGGTAGATATATTCTAAATTTGTTCAGTCTGATTATTTTCCCCCAGTTATTAATGTGTATCTTTACCTATATCTGATTTGCACATCATTGCATATGAACTTTACTTTATTTTTATTTATTGGCATGTAGCCCATGTTACTATTTGCATTATTCCCTTGATCTCCAAATGATTAATAAATTTGACAAAACTCATTTTCTCAAATGTTTTACATGTGTGGATGTGAAATTCATATGATGGAATACTTGTCTGTTAATCTTATTTGTTGCAGATATGCTCGCTACTTCATCAAAGGTACAAGGACTTCTCTCCTTGCCTTATTCAAGGACTGCTGAAAGCCTTCTTTCCAGGGAAAGCTGGAGATGATATAGATCCAGATAAGAACTCAAGGGCCATGAAGAAAAGAAGCACACTGAAGCTTCTTATGGAATTGTATTTTGTTGGAATTGTTGAAGATGCTAGTACTTTCATAAACATTATAAAGGATCTGACGTCGGTGGAACATTTGAAGGACCGTGAAACAACTCAGACAAATTTGACTCTCCTTGCTAGTTTTGCTCGCCAAGGAAAGCATTTTCTTGGATTACAAAAACATGGGCAAGAAGCTTATGATGAGGTCAGCCAAATTTTAGTTTAATTGTGTAGTAGCTGATCATAAAGAAAATGGTAGAGGTGATCTGTCTGTAGTAATTCAGTAATCTTCATTGTGGCCCGGGGTACATTCTTATATATGCAGACATCAAGAACCCCCCCTAAAATGTCGAAAAAAGATATGATACATGTCTCTGTCTTCACAGTAATGGGCAAATCTGCAGGCCCCCAAATGTAACTTTTCGTATAGCGCAATGATGTATGCATATGATAATCTGAATTATTCTGCTGACGTGCCATCATTAGCAACATGTTTACCTTTTCTTAGGCTCATTGATACGTGCAATTAGTTCTTTCAGTGACTGGCTCTGTTCCACAATGAGGTAATTGTACAGTTCTAACCACTTGTTGCTATTCACGGCATTTATTCTATATGCTGCAGTTTTTTATGGGCCTCAATATTACCGATGATCTGAAGACGTTCTTTAAGAAATCCTTGAGCTCTTACTATGATGCCGCAGTTGCAATTCTCCAGTCAGAACATGCGGTATAAAACTTTTCCAACATAATGTTGTTAGGCTAATCTTTTGCTCAATTATTGCTTCAGCATGTTTATTATGCTGCCATTTCATGCATAACTTCCACCGTGCAGTCTCTTCGTGCAATGGAGTCTGAAAATGCAAAGATTTTAAATGTCAAAGGGGAACTAAGTGATGAGAATACTGCCTTGTATGAGAAGCTTCGGAAATCTTTCGATCAGTTATTGCGCTGCGTTTCATCGTGAGCTTCCTTATCGAGACATGTACCACCATATTTATTTATCTCTCATGCAGCTGCACAAGTAGTTCACCTTATTCGCTTAATTGAAGTTCCTTTCAATTTTTACTCTTATTTTACTGCTCCTTCATCTTTATCTTCTATTACAAAACTGAAGTTAATGTGTTGGTCATATGGCTAAAGGACCAAGTGTCAAGTATATCTTCATCTTTTATCTTTTATCTTTTATCTTTTACCTACTAATAAAGCACACATTGATTCTGTCGGGTTCACCGTCGCGACGTTATTGCAAAGACACCCTTGTGTTTTTTATTATTAAAACCGCACTCCCTGTTTTAGTGGATCTGGAAAAAACGTTTCGAGGGAAGCAGGGCGGCTGGGTGGATCAAGGTGGTGCTGGTCGCGCGCGCGCGTGGTAGAGGTGGCCGGAGCCGAGGAAGACGGGAGGCGGCTTGGCAGGGGCTGCTCGGCTGCCGGCCATGGCCGCGAAGGTCGGGTTGTGGGCGCACGAAGCCGAGGCGAGGAGGAGAAACAGGGGGCTGAGAAGGGCAGCGGAGCTCCACCGGAATGGAAGTCGGGCGGTGGGTCAGTGCGCGAGCATGAGTAGGCCCCATGGGAGGGGATCGAGGGAGAGAGGGGGATTGGGAGTGGGCGCTGCCCTCTCCTGCGCGTGACGGCGCTCGGGGGGAGATGGGGATCGATCAGAGGCTCTCCCCTGACGCTAGGTTAAGGAGGGGGAGATAGGCCTTGGGTCGGCCCAGCTACGAAGCTCACCTCTATTTGGGCTGCTTCTTCCGGCCCAAGGCCCAAGCGAGGCAACATAGCAGCAATTTCGGTTCATCCATTAAATAGCCCCGTATCGATTTTTTACATCAAAATCTACCGATTTATATATGTTAGCACGTGTCTAAATCAACAAGCAGACTAGAAAATCAGTACACAGAGGCAAGATGGGACGTTACGAGGGCAATCGCAAAATGGAAAGATCCATAAAATCGTGCGTGGCGGTGGGCTATCAAAAAAGGAATTAAAGAGGGACTTGCATGTTGGTGGGATTATGGTGGGCAATGAGAGAAAGGAAAGAACCAGTAAATGGGTAAAAGAACCAGTAAATGGTGAAATGGAATTAAAGAGAGGGACTTGCATGAACGGTTGATGGGAGAAAAAGGAAAGACCCATTAAATAGGCAAAGAAATTAAGCCCTGATATTGCGACATGCGTGATGGGGGCCAACAAAAACAGAATTAAATAATGGGGTGGATATTCTGCCTGTTTTCTGACCCCTATATTTTTGTATGAGGGTGATTCTTTAGCTAATTTGCACAATATTTTGTATTTACCTGTTTTGTGAGTGATGTGCTAGCGCTTTTGTTGCTTTTCTAACATATTCCTGGCAAACTTATTAGCACACCATTTGCTCGTTGTATTGGCAAATCTAGCCCCGATGTTAATTCCACTTTATACTATATTTTGTAGCATAGCCTTTCAACTTTTGCATTTTATGAGAATATTGTGGACACTTGATCTTTAGTTACATTATTATAGTTTCTAATATGTTGTCATTCATTGCAATCAACAAATACATGGAGAGAGAATAAGCCGTAACACGAGTGGGGTGTTGTGTTCAAATTGAGGACGTGGGTGGCGAATTTTCCTTTGCAAAATTATTTTTGGTGATAAGGATTTTTTTCTCCCGTTGCAACACACGGGCCCTTTTGCTAGTTCACCAAAAAGAAGAACCTATGGTTCGGAATTAGTTAACTAGTAATTTTAGCAGTCAATATAGTGCCTATCACTATCATGGTAGTCTGCAGATGGCTAACAGTCTCTGTTGTTCGGCTGAGCTTTCTCTATATTTTAAACAACAGAAACTGTTGAGGAGAGAATAAATAAACTGTTGCTTCAATTATGTTTTTCACTTTGTTGTTTAGTTTATTGGCATATTTTTGGACCATATACATCTGCTTGCAGAAATCTTGTGAAACATTCAAATATGTTCTCTTGCAGCTTAGCTGAAGCTCTTGATATGCAGCCTCCTGTTATGCCAGATGATGGACATACAACAAGGGTAACTACGGCGTCAGAGTTATCCCCTTCTGGGAAACATTTTTCTGCAGTAGAACCTATCTGGGATGATGAAGACACAAAGGCATTTTATGAGTCTTTGCCTGATCTCAGGTTTCCCTGCGTTTTGATCATATTTTACTTCCGTCTACAGTTTGGAGAACTGCAGTAATTGTACTATGTCATTATTTTGAACCTATGTATATCCTTTTGAGCAGAGTATTCGTGCCTGGTGTACTATTGGGAGAAGCTGAACCAAAGTTGGTAGATCAACATGGAAAGGTTCACGAACAAACTGGTGTAAGAAGGGTCTCTCATACTCACGAAATTTGTGCTGTACAACATAAAGGCTCATTTTGTGGTTGCTTTTGTGTGCTCATCTTTAAAATTACCGTGAGGAACTTGCGAAATTCTGTGTGGTAATGAAACTAAAGCTAGATAAATTATGTTATCCAATGATCACCATTACATCTAATCTCATATGTTTTGCAATTAGACTGACAAAAGTAGCTAGTCAAACACCTAAAAATGGGTCAAGCAAACAAGATTATCATAATAAACAGTGACGCCAAATGGAGCTTACATGATGTTCAATAATATTTGTCTTAATGAACAGAATTATCAAATATTGCCATGTCGAGTTGGTAATTTCTGACTATGTAGCCAGCTCATTCTTTTTATTCTAAATTTTCCATATTTTCTTTTACTTGAAAGTTTGCCCCCGTTTGGTTACTCCCGCATACTTCCTTGTCTTTTTATCACATGCTGCCATCGTCTCCCCCCTACTGTCATGACTTATGCTAATTAACCTTTTAGTGTGGAGTACCTTTTTTTGAGATAGCTGCTAGATTTTTTCTAGGCCATTGCACCTGACCCCACTTTATTTATATCTTCATAAAGTATTTGACCAATCTGTGGCAAATATGCTAAATTTTGTTTTAGGAGCATAAATTGGAACAAGGAGCTGAAGTTCAAAACAATGCTGAAGCTTCTGTCCCTGAGCACCAGTTGGAAGGAAAAACAAATGTTGGATCCAAGAATAGAGAAAAAAAAGATAAAACAGGCAAAGAAATTTCTAAAGAAAAAGAGGCTGATCAAAAAGGAGATATTGAAAGAGAAAAAGTAAGAGTCACAGATGGCGCAAGTTTGGACAACCTGCTTCAGAGGCTGCCAAGGTGTGTGAGCCGAGATCTAATTGACCAATTGACGGTAATAACAAGTTGACAACTGGTCAACTGCATTACATACTTCTGTGCATTTGAGATGGTTCCACCTTATTCTTAAACTCCATTTATTCATTCTTTCAGGTGGAGTTTTGCTATCTGAATTCTAAAGCAAACAGGAAGAAACTTGCACGAGCTTTATTCAATGTTCCAAGGACTTCGTTGGAACTGTTACCTTTCTACTCCCGTTTAGTTGCCACTTTGTCCACATGCATGAAGGATCTCCCAAGTATGCTCTTGTCAATGCTTGAAGAAGAGTTTAACTTTTTGATGAACAAGAAGGTTTGTCTTGTATTCATGTATTTCTTGGTCCTTGTTGTCGATAATACACTGTTTTATTTGACACTTGTAAGAAAAAATGTTTTTGGTTCTTTCAATTTTTTTACCGCTCCATTGTTCTGTGGTGACATATGTAATTCAAATTCAGTATAACTAACAGGGTTATCTACTTTGCAGCACTAATTATTGTTCTCTGTTATATTCCTCCTTTCAGGATCAGATCAAAATCGAAACAAAAATTAGAAATATTAGATTTATTGGGGAATTGTGCAAATTCAATATTGCTCCATCAGGCCTTGTTTTTAGTTGTTTGAAGGTAAGCAAATCAAATAAATCCAGTTACGGAATTAGTGCTTTCCTGTTTATTATGCTTCTGTTGAGTTTTTAAATTCCCTGTGTTCTTGTTTAACTACCTTTTGGATGGTACAGAATAGTTCTGTTCCACGTGGAATAATAATTAGCGCACTAAATGTGGTAGGCAGTACAAAGGTTAACTAGATAGGCTGGGAAACATAGTTAGCTATGTATGTTCCAAATCACTGATACAAGTGGATGTGTCATGCTGTGATCACGTGGGTAATTTCTGACCACATGGAAAGGCATGGCATTTCCTGCGGATGAAGGTTTCAGACCACACTATTGATTTTGTCTTTCTCCGATGAAAAATTCTCGCCTGTCTGTTTTCTTCTGGTAAGACCATATCCCAACTTTCCACTTTTGTTGCGAGCTAGCTGGGAGCTTGTGCTCAGCTGGCAACTATTAGACCTTTTCTGTGTGCGAGGTCCAAGCTGCACGCTCATTTGTGCTTATTAACTTTTATCCTTTTAGTTGCCAAAGCATTACACCCTACTCAATTGCGCAAATCCTCTCACTTGTGAAGGACTGGAGAGACCCTAGGCATTGAAGGGTTTTGCGGAATGCGCCCTTCATTATTCTTATTTAAAGTTGACAAGTCGAAGGTGCTGTAATCCGGCTGAGTCGCCACTATGCAGAATGATGTCTTTGCCCAATGTGACCCTATCCCCTGGCCGGTTGCCCCTTCACATCCTTATCTGGTATTGATGCACAGCTGGCTGCTGCTATGCTGAATGCGCCTTTGACAAATGCCCCAACTTCATTATCTCTTTTGTAAAGTTGATGGGCTGAAGGTGCCATGATCCGACGCGGCAGATAGCCATAGCTACGCTGAATGCCCCTCACTTCATGATCTTTATTTAGAAGTTGGCAGCATGACTAGCGTGCATACATCCATACAAAATGGATATAATTTATCATATTGCAAGCTTGCAACACCACAAATCAATCAATTTGCAACTGCCAACTTAATTTGGTCATTGTGATTATTTGCATTTTCAGGCTTGCCTAGATGATTTTAGCCATCATAACATTGATGTGGCCTGCAATCTTCTTGAGACCTGCGGGCGCTTTCTTTATCTCTCACAAGGAACTACAGTTCGCATGTCAAACATGCTGGAAATACTGAGGAGGTTGAAAAATGTGAAGAATTTGGATCCACACCACAGCACACTTGTAGAGAACGCCTATTACTTATGCAAACCACCAGAAAGATCTGCCAGAGTCTCTAAAGTCCGGCCACCTCTGCATCAGGTAAGTCTTTTTATCTTTTTCTGTTCTTTCTGGTATTTTCAGACTTATGTGTGCATAAATTGTTACATTGAAGAACTAATATTGTCTTTCTATGCATGCAGTACATAAGGAAGCTGCTTTTCTCAGATCTTGATAAAACAAGTGTTCAGCATGTTCTTCGTCAGTTACGCAAGTTACCTTGGGCTGAGTGTGAGGAGTACCTGGTGAAATGTTTTCTCAAGGTTCACAAGGGAAAATATAGCCAAGTTCATCTGATTGCTCTTCTAACTGCTGGTCTTAGTCACTATCATGATGATTTTCATGTGGCTGTGGTAGATGAGGTGAGTTACCTTGCTGAAACAGATGGTTTGGAAAAACTTTGGCTGAGACGGTAAACCATTGCATGAGAAGTCGGTAGCAGAATTCATTTCACATTTCACATAAAAATATTATATATGGCGTGTAAAGTTGTACCATGAATAGTGGACCAGTTTTCCAGCCTATCATGTGCACTCGTATAGTCATATGTCTATCTCCGTTCTCTCTTTACGTTCTCTGTGTTTGGTGCTCAACTTTGTTTCTTCTTTCTTTCCTTGAGCTCTGACTGTTCTTTAAAAAATGCTTAGCAAGTGTATTCCATATTTTCGTATATTTTTGTATTTGAGATTTATTTTGTCTTTTTAGTTGAGATTACTAGCATGTTGTTATTTTGTAGAGCATTATAAAAATCTTGTATTACGCACATGTAACAGTAACATAGTATATCAAGGAACAAAGTTTGATCCCCTTTATTTAATGACACTTTGATTATAAAAGGATTAGCTGATGTAGTGGTTTCCTTGTATCTGGATCAGGTTCTAGAAGAGATTAGAGTTGGACTTGAGCTGAATGACTATGCAATGCAACAGCGACAACTTGCCCACATGCGATTCCTTGGGGAGCTGTATAACTACGAGCATATTGATTCATCAGTTATATTTGACACATTGTACCATATTACTGTATTTGGTCATGGAACACTGGAAGTGAGTAAACACATCCAAACTTACTAGCTATCTTTACTTTGTTTTCTTTATATTGTTATTTCAGCAATCCATTTTCTAGCTTATACAGTGCGAAGTTTTTCCAATTTAGTATGTCTTAAAGAAACACATGCTCTTATAAATATGATAATGTTCTTGATAACTAGAGTACCTTTTACCGTGCTATTCTTCAACTTATTTTTATTCTTAAATTCATTGTTTAACGTGCTTGGTATGCATAATTATTCATTCGAACTGTATGCCTTATGAATCTCCCCCAAAAAAGGTTTGCATCTCTTTTCTGCGATCCTGGATAAGTATGCTGCAAACGTAAAGAAGTTACTAGATTCTCATTCTTTCTCTCTAATGCCTTGCGCATGCTTAATCATCTATTCTAAAGGAATCAATGTAATTTGTCACATAAGTGAATTTATCCTTTGGATTAATCCTGTGCAGCAAGATCTGCTTGATCCCCCAGAAGATTTCTTCAGGATAAGGATGATTGTTACACTTCTCCAGACGTGTGGTCACTATTTTGATAGAGGCTCTTCAAAAAGAAAGCTTGACAGATTTTTGCTACATTTTCAAAGATATATTCTGAACAAAGGGCCATTGCCACTTGATGTTGAGTTTGATGTGCAGGTAGTGTTGTTCTAAACACCAGCAACTTACTAGATGTTGCATTTTTAAAGCATAAATGCATGTCGAGTCTTCATTGTACTCCATCCGTTCCTAAATATATGTCTTTTTTAGAGATTTCAATATGGACTACATACGGAGCAAAATGAGTGAATCTACACTCTAAATATGTCTATATACATCTGTATGTAGTTTCTATTGGAATCTCTAAAAAGACTTATATTTAGGAACGGAGGGAATATATGTAAGCATATGGTTATGATACAATGTAAGTGGAGAAGAACTGTTATGATACATCAAGTTGAATGTCCAGTGCAAGGTGAGCCAATACAGTTCTGCTTGTTTTGTCTCTTTTCTGGACATCATAGCTATCAGGCTGTGACTTGAGAGATAGAGAAATTATCTGGATATAGTTGGTAGTGACATTTCAACATTTTGACCTGCAATGTTGAGTGGGTTGGCTTCAAACTTAGTATGGAAGCAAGGGGTACTTTGTCTGTCACCAATATGCAAAATATCTAGAGAGATATGTGCATTTAGGAATGCCAAATGCGTATAAGTAACTGGATATTCTTGATTTTGTATTATCCAATTCATAATAATACGTTGTTGACAAAAGTCAGTCAGCAACTTAGCGTCGACTGTAACTTATGGCACACTGTTATTATTGTTTTAGATATCCTGTGCACTATGTTGGAGGACATGGAACTGTTTACTTCTTAGACCGGTTTATTGTGCTTAGTCTTTTACTTCCATGTTGAACTGCTTTAATTTGGTTAGCAAATTGTGCAGTACTCAAATAGCATGCTAGACCACAGTATATGTGATTATCCTTCTATAGATTAACTGATTAAGAGATGTCTCTAAAGTGAGTATAGCTCCTAATTTACTTTACAACTGCAGGACATGTTTGCTGAGCTACGGCCTAACATGACTAGGTATTCATCTCCAGAACTGTTGGCTTCTGCTCTGGCTGAGCTTGAAGAAAATGAGAAGACGAAACAATCCGAAAGTGCTGCTTCTGATGTCAGCTGCAAGAGCTCAGCAAACAGGCCTGACAAAAATGGCAGGGGCCACGAAGAAGTAGCAGACAGTGAAAGCTACTCAGGTAGCAGAAGCATCTATCGCGATGGAAGTGAAGATGGAGATTCTCTGTACGAAGAAAACTCAGATGGCAGGTCAGGGAATGGGGTTGTAGATGACGATGACACCAGGCCTTCTGGTTCTGATGAAGAAGAAAGGGTCCAGGTTAGACATAAGGTGGTGCAAGTTGACCCTAAGGAGCAGGAAGACTTTGACCGGGAGCTGAGGGCCCTTCTACAGGAAAGCTTGGAGTCGCGCAAGTTGGAGCCACGGGTGAAATCCACTTTGAATATGACTGTACCGATGAAAATCGTTGAGGGGTCAAAGGACTCGAGAGCCACTGAAAGAGAGAGTGGAGAAGAGCTTACAGCTGAGGAAAGTGGTAATGCTGGGGGCGGTAGTGAGGTCAAGGTGTGCGTCAGGGTGCTTGTGAAGAAAGGGCACAAGCAGCAGACAAGGCAAATGCTCATTCCTGGGGACTGCTCACTCGTTCAGAGCACAAAGCAGCAAGAGGCGGCTCTGCTCGAGGAGAAGCAAAACATCAAGCAGAAAATCCTGGAATACAACGAGAGGGAGGAGGAAGAATTCAACGCATCATCATTCCAAACTGGGTTCTGGGGTCAAGGAGGAAGCAGCGCAGGCGGCAGTATCGGCTCGGCCGGTCGTGGTTCATGGGACGGTTCAAACAGAGGCGGTCGCGGCCGGCAGCGGTACTACATCGCCGGCGGGATCTATCATGGCTATGGCAGGGGAAGGTGACCTGCCTCGTGGTGCTAACTAAAATCGCGGTTTAATTCACCGCTGCCTTGCGAAATGGAAACCCAAATGATGAACTAACGTAATTTTGGAAGTGGCCTAAGGTGCTGTACTCTGCTGGGCAAATAGCCCCCATGTTTACAGTCACTTGTAAGTGGGTTTCGTCCCCGGTAACAGGTTTAGGATGGCACTTTTTTTCTTTCGACTGGTTTAGGCGGTTTCTCTTGTACATAAGATGTTCTTGGTCACTCTTCCCTCAAAAAAAAAAAACTTGCCTCAAATAAAAGATGTTCTAAGTCTTCTTTGTATTTTGTGTTAAATTTTGACTAGAGATTCAACTAACAAAATATTAATGCATGTCATCAAAATTTATATTGTTGGATTTGTATTTAAATGCAGTTTCCAATTATATTATTTTTATGACATGCATTAATATTTTATTAGTTAAATTTAAGGTCAAAATTTGACATAGAATATGAAGGGGACTAATAAACCAGGAGGGGGGTAGTATCTCAGAAGATGAAGAATAGCTTCCTTCCTTGAGTTCCCCAAAAGGTCTGCAGCCTTGTTAAAAAAAATGTCTGCAGCTGCAAACGGTAGAATCTGAGCACGAGGATGACAGTCCACTCCGATCTACTCTACCACCCACCTTTTATCAGTGCATTGTTACTCGCTTGAGCTGTTCCCGTCCTCGGTGCCTCATGCATGATTTAAAGGCTGGACCACAGCCTTCCCCCTTCTCCGCGCCATGATTAAGGCTCTGACCCAGCACGCGCTTGTGCATATCTGCCATGAGCATCCATCGAGCTTTCCACTCAACAATTACGAGGGGGGCACACCGCGGGCACGAGCCCCCTATGCGGAGCGGAGCTAGCCCAATTGGATCGCCCGGCAGTGGTGGTGCCAAGGCCACCACTAGGGCGCGCCCGACCGACGTTGCGTCAAACGGCTGTGCAGCCACAGGGAAGCGCATCTCGCATGCGAATCCATCATCCATGGATCGCTCGCGGCTCGGCCCCCCTGCTCTGATCCGCTCCCCCCTCGGGCCACAGTGCAGAATCCATATCTTCACTCCTTTTACGCTGGATATGGGCATCCATCACAGTACGGCCACCCGCTCCCCGCACAGTTACACACGACACACGAGTAGCATCCTACTACTGCATGTGGAGGCGGACCCACGCAATGCGAGTAAAGCATATGTGCGCGAGTGACTCATCGGGCAGCCATGTAACCTCGCCGGCATTGGCGAGCAGGGCGCGGGTCAGCCGGGGGCAAAGGCTGGCCATCCATAGTTGCGGGAGCACTAGGGGGAGACGGGGGGAGAAATAGTATCCGGGCGGCCTTTGGAATCTCGGGCGAGGAGTGGATTCTGTCACGGTGTCACCCGCCTTTCTTTCTTTCTTTCCCCAAGGAATCTGATGTGCGTCCGCCCTGGCCCGGCCCTGTGTGGGGGGTGGAGCCTGGCTTTTCGAGGGTTTTGACTCTTGGGGTGGAAGGAAGGGAGGGATCTGCGAGAGCGGCGTTTGTTTGCTAGACTAGATTCTGCGTCGCGTTGCCAACCAAGTTGGTTACCTCTTTTAGAGTGGCGCGAATAAACTGAGTGCTTCCTGCCGCTGCCTACGAGCTTGCTTTAGGCCCCCCTCCTCTGGTGCTCTCTCTCTTTTCACTACGGCTTGTTCCTCTTGATCCTAGTTGGATAAAGCCGCCACGTCCACGTCCGTGCGCACACATAATATCTAACCCTCCTCTCCCTCTCGATCTCATCTCAGGTGGCCTTTGATGTGGAAAAGCAATGCAAATGCGCGGCTACATTGTGTTTATGAGTGGGTGCCTTGCTCCGTGTGCAAAGCTATCTTCTTTAGTTTGTGATGACATGACTCGTCGCCCGTTCCAGAGATCGTCTCTCTCTCTCTCTCTCTCTCTCTCT